>NW_027250343.1:0-25827 GCF_030848795.1 Temnothorax nylanderi | reverse complement strand
GCAACATAATATAGATGCATATTTTACAGAAAAGCAATGTCTGACAATGTTTATAGATATATTAACAACTTCAGACACATTCTTTATAAGGTGTAATTTTTTTCTGTTAAGATAAGATGCGTAATACTACAAAAAGGCGTTGATATCCGTACAAAATTACCTTTTCAAAAAAAGGTAAAAAAAAGGCGCAAGTACACGCATAGTAGTATATATGTATTATGTTGTTACCTCGAAAAAAACAAAGTGGTAGTATTATACCTCGAAATAACACCCTGTACATACTGTTTATAAATGCGTAATACTACAAAAGGCGTGATATCCGTACAAAATTAACTTTTTTTAAAAAAAAGGTAAAAAAGGCGCCAAGTACACGCATAGTAGTGTATATGTTGTTACCTCGAAAAAAAAACAGTGGTAATATTATACCTCAAAAAATCTAAGTAACAAGTGGTAGACCTAAGTTTGTCTCGAAAAATCTCGAAAAACCTAAGCAGTAGTATCTTTACCTAAAAAAACCGAAGTAACAAGTGGTAGACGTAATCTTTGTATCTCGAAAATCTTGAAAAAACCTAAGCAGTAGTATTTTTATTTAAAAAAATTATAACTCAGTGATACACACCTTATTAAAGATGAGTCGCGCTTCAAGTGATCTATTACAATTACAAAAAGAAATGATATCTCTTTTTAAATTACAGCGCCAATACAGAGAGATATACATTGAGAATCTTTGTATTTCGAAAAATCTCGAAAAAACCTAAGCAGTAGTATTTTTATTTCCAAACATGTTGTTACCTAGAAAAAAACAGTGGTAATATTATACCTCAAAAAATCTAATTATATATATACCTTAACAAAATTATTATTATATCACGAATTGCGTTACCAAACTCAATCCAAGTGATATATATTTCAAAAAATTATCTCACAAAATTGTCTCACAAAAATTGTCTCACAAATTGTCTGATAAAAATTGTCTCACAAAATTGTCTCACAAAAATTGTCTCACAAAATTGTCTCACAAAAATTGTCTCACAAAATTATTAAATTACAAAATTGTTACTTTATTCAATCCAAGTGATCTACCTCGAAAAAACTAAATAACAAGTGGTATCTATTTAAAAAAAAATATGTGAAATCTTTTAATACTGCGCCAATTACAAAGAGAGAATATATATATTATATTATACCTTAACAAAATTATTATTATATCACGAAATTGCGTTACCAAACTCAATCCAAGTGATATATATATTTCAAAAAAATATATGAAATCTTTCTTAAATTACGCCAACTACAAAGAGAATATATATATTGCTTTGAAAAATAATTGTAGTGCAACTACTCTTAAAAAATAAAACAAAATTGTGTTACCTAACTCAACCCAGTGGTATGTATCTTTGTATTCCTGAGGATCTTTCTATCAACCCAAGTGGTAGTAGTTTTAATTCTCCTTGATAAAATTATAATATTACAAAGAATCATTTAATCATTTTAATCACAAAGATTAAAGAGGTAACATTATAAAATAAAAATATTTAATTAAAATAAAATAAATAAATTTTCTTGTAAAAAACTTGGCGCTGCTTTTTTAACCCTAAATGCCACACCTCTCAAGAATCTCGTAAATGACACCTGGGGTCTAAAAGACCCCAGCATGAAAAATGTCTCCTTACTCATTGATTTTTTTATATTTAGTTATGAAATTATTTTCAATGTTGTTCAAGGCTTAGAAAGAGAATAAAATGCTTATATTATTAAAATTTCAATTTCAACATAGTATAAAAAATTTAAAAAATTAAATAAACTGAGTACTGCTAAGTGTACAACCGGGTAGGTCAATCACTCAACTATCATCAATGGGAGCATGAGCTCCATTTTGGGGGACATTTAAAATATATCATTGTAAAGGATCTGGGTCCGCTGGACCCCGGGTGCATTTAAGGGTTAAAAGTCTATCCAGACAAACTTGCATAGGTGCATAAGCATATGCATAAAGAGAGAGGTCTATTTCCTTTTGCACATATATCTAAACCATCATTTTCTTACGCTTATGTTTATGCGCGATGCAAATTTGTCTGGATAGACTTTAAAAAAGCAGCGCCAAGTTTTTTACAAGAAAAAATTTATTTATTTTATTTTAATTAAATTTTTTATTTTATAATGTTACCTCTTTAATTCTTTGTGATTAAATGATTAAATGATTCTTTGTAATATTATAATTTTATCAAGGAGAATTAAAACTACTACACTTGGGTTGATAGAAAGATCCTCAGGAATACAAAGATACATACCACTTGGGTTGAGGTAACACAATTTTGTTTTATTTTTTAAGAGTAGTTGCACTACAATTATTTTTCAAAGCAATATATATATTCTCTTTGTAGTTGGCGTAATTTAAAGAAAGATTTCATATATTTTTTTGAATATATATATATCACTTGGATTGAGTTTGGTAACGCAATTTCGTGATATAATAATAATTTTGTTAAGGATATATATAATATATATATTCTCTCTTTGTAATTGGCGCAGTATAAAAGATTTCACATATTTTTTTTTAAATAGATACCACTTGTTATTTAGGTTTTCGAGGTAGATATCACTTGGATTGAATAAAGTAACAATTTTGTAATTTAATAATTTTGTGAGAAATTTTTGTGAGACAATTTTGTGAGACATTTTTGTGAGACAATTTTGTGAGACAATTTTTATCAGACAATTTTGTGAGACAATTTTTGTGAGACAATTTTGTGAGATAATTTTTGAAATATATATCACTTGGATTGAGTTTGGTAACGCAATTTCGTGATATAATAATAATTTTGTTAAGGTATATATAATAGATTTTTTTGAGGTATATCTTACCACAGTACGCCACAGTAAAATTTTCATTATTATAGGTAATATATAATAAAATATTATATATATTATTAAATAAGACTATATCCTCACATGAATACACACACACACCACACACACACCACACTACGTTTACGCGAACGTTACTTCTGTAGTAACTTACGATAATTCCTTCGCGTAAACGGGATTTTGTAGTTAACTTACGATAATTTACTCCGCGTAAACGAGTGAATTATCGTAAGTTACTACAGAAGTAACACTCGCATAAACGTAGTAACATAATACACACACACACACACACACACACTATCTGTCACGTATACTATGTTTACGCGAGCGTTTTACTTCCGTAGTAACTTTAATTATACGATAATTCCTCCACGTAATACTTATATATATTTCACTATCTGTCACGACGCGGCAACGTCACGACTAGCACACACTTTTTTTTAGGGTTATATCCCTCGGATGAGGGATTTTTTTATAGTGCCTTCAGCCCCACCTTTGGGCTATATGACACTGTGTATATATATGAATGTCCGTGTAACTGTGTGCTTATGTCCGCGATGTATTGAACTCGGTATGCCGTAGGTTCGTTAAGCCCAGTTAAGGAACTGCGCGGATCACTTCTCCCTGCGGCTCACACACTTATCCTTTTCTAGGTTATAAAAAACTGTCACGCACTGCGACAGTGCACGAGTGCACTCTCGTGTCAAAATGGGAAAGTGACACACCAGCCGCCATTTTTGTCCGACGGGACGTTTCTTAAATAAAATGTTCCACATTTGGACTTTGCATCGCAATATCTTCGCTCGTAGGGCACGTAACGGAAAAATAAAGACTCTTATTTATAAATCAAATCCAAGCTATCGATCAAGCCTACTTAGAAATTGATCCGTTCACTCGTTATTGAGATCTCAAAATCTCGGGTACTCGCACTCGTGCGTTCGCGTAAAAGAGTCACGGTGCGTCTCGCTTCGCGCGTACTTGGCGCGAGACACTACCGTGTCTCTTGATTTCATTTTTTCACATATCAACAATAGTTTTTTGCGTCAGTAACAAAATTTTGTTTGCTAATACAAAACATTTTTCTCAGTGTAAAATGTATTTGAAATATTTCTGAAATGTTTTTGCAATATTTCGTAGATATATTTCAGAAATATTTCAGAAATATTGCCGAAATCTTTCAGCAAAGTTGCATTTGAAATAATTTTGCCGATTGAAACATTGCAGAAATGTTGCAGAAACGGTCGTGAAATATTTCTGAAATATTGATGAAAGGTGTAATATTTTAAATGGAATTTTGCAGAATGTTTCTGAAATATTACATGCCGAGTGGGTATATACACGAAAATGTCATTTTACTTAAATATTTATTTTTTGTTACAGCCTGAAACGTTAAGCTCGTTGGTGCGGGCGGTATATAACGCGATGCGAGGGGAGGTAGAGGCAGAGGCAGAGGCAGAGGCAGAGGCAGAGGCAGAGGCAGAGGCAGAGCAGAGGCAGAGCAGAGGCAGAGGCAGAGGAAAGGTAGAGGTAGAGGCAGAGGCTGCGTTCGGGAGCGCGCTATTAGCGCTATTGCATCGTTCTATCTTTATCGCTCATCAGGTGTAAAACAGGATAGAATAAGCAAATAGCGCTAATAGCGCGCTCCCCGAATCCAGCCAGAGGCGGAGCTGGAGAAGAAAAAAAAATCGGGGGAATTAATATTTATTATTATCCGAAATAACTTTTATATAATACGTACTTCTTTTAATTCACTTTAAAATAAAATAACAATTAATATACATATAATATTTTTATTTATGCGTAGCTGTTCCTGACTCCTAAAAATCCTTTCCTTCCTAAATTAATAAAAATAGTAATCTAAAAATCGGGATTTCTATATATTATATACGTTAACAAATTTTAATTTTTATGTTAATAAATATTTCATTTTATTTACAATTTTTATATTTATAAATTATATATATATATATAATATTTATAAATATTTATAAATGTAACGTAGCGCATCGTCGATTTGCCAACTCGAGATTTGGCACTCGGCGAGACACCGTACGCGATACTTGAAATGGTGGCATCGTGGCAACGTCGCATAGCCGAGCGCGGCCGCCGCGGCCAGCAGATTCCCTCCAGCTGGCTAGTTCGGACACGAACCATTAGCACGGACGCAAACCATGTGCGGTTACCGAGCGAAACGACGTAGTTTATGCGCACTTTGCTATCGTCTGACGCTGAATAACGATGAGGAGGTGAACTAGGTATGCGTCAATTTTTTCTTCGAAAAAGAGAAAAATCAGTAGTCAAACAATCATATCATGATTTTTAAATATGTTACAGAATCGAGTGACGACCTTTCTGAGGATGAAGATGACCTAAATGATTGTGACAAATACGATGAAGAAGAAGAAGAAGAAAAAGATTCCTAGTTTATTCATTTATTTTTTTATGATGATGATTCAATGCTATTTTTCATTACTTTTTCTGTTTTGATTATATATAATGACCGTAAAAAAAGATATTAGCTACAGTTTACGATGTATTTTTAATTATTTATTTGAATAATGAAAAGACAATAAGACTTAAATGAGTCCTGATGACCATCAATGGTGAATTCAAAGGAGGAAAAAATTCATAAGTCGCAACGACGCCCTCGTGCAGGGCCGGACAAAAATGACATTTTTGGGCGGCCCTACACCCACAAGCGACCCACTATTTTGTCAGTCAATTTGCAAATGGTCATAGAACATATCAAAGAATTGTGGTGCAAAATAACTGACATACCGAAATGACTTGAAAAAAAATTTTTTGCACAAGTGGGTTGCTATACCACCCAAAGCGACCACTTTTTTGTCAGTCCCTGAAGCTTCGATCATTGAATAACATTCTGATCACCACAAAAAGTTTCATAAGTACCGAAATAATCACGAAAAAATGGAGCTAGCTCCCCTACTATAAGGAGGAAAGAAGAAAACGGCTGAAAACGACGAGTGTGTAGCGGGATATAGAGTACCTCGTAGCAGAGGCGAAAGAGAAGACTAAAATGGGAGAAGAAGTATAAGAGGGAAAGAGCATTTTAACGTTTCTTTTTTTTTTCTCTCCAATTCCTCTTTCTGCCGGAGGGGGTGCAGCCGGCCAGCGAGAAACGTGCCATACTTCCCAATCTCTTTCTCTCTCGGCCGTTCTCCATAATTTAAAGTAATTTCGCAGCGCGGTACACGAGTACCGCACGTTAATACCCCCCCTGTCCCCCCGCCGTCCCTCGGACCGCCGCCGTCTGTCCTGCGCCACTGTTACCGCTCGCCCTTGAGCAACGTACGTAGTGCGGTTACGTTCCCGGTGAAATCATGCCGCTGCCGAAAATGAATTGTTATTACGACGACGACGATGTAGTGTCAAGTGCAACCCGGGGGTCGATCTACGGCTCGCCACCCGACCCGAGTGTCCATTTCCGCGTGACGCATGTGCTGCGCCCGGGATTTACGCGTCCGGCGGTCACGTCGACATAAAATTGCCGCGGCGAGGAGAAGACGAAGACATTAAACGGTCCCGAGGATTATTGACGTTCAATTGATGAAGTGAGAGCGCGGAAAAATAATCGAGCCCCTTGCCTATATGAACGGGGATCGGCGCGCCATGATGAACAGCGCGACGATCGTGGCTCACCGTGACTCGATCTTTGCACTCGGACGAGGCGAAATCGATATTCATGGTTAACGAGGGTTCATCTGACCGTCGCTGCTTTATAATGAACGAGCCCGTATACCCCCTGCGAAATGAGAAGTGAGCGTTTGCGGAAGTTCATTGAGAGTTTAGAACTGTCAGTAGATGAGTTCGTAGATCGGAAATTACAACGCTACAGCGTTTGAAAAACCCAACGGCGTTGTGTAAGCGTTCTTATAAAGTTTGAAAGCGTATAAACTCTCAAAAAACCCCTCATTGAACGGTTGTCAACGCTTTATAAAGCTTCTTATTTTCGCAGGGTATCTGACCACGGTCATGACGGGGCGGAGGGGTAGGATTCGGCGGTCGACGGAAGGGCTGTCGAGTCAGAGCAGAAACGATCCAGGAGAGGGGGGCGCCGAAAGGGGGTGGACGGGGCGCGCGAAGGGAGGAGAGGAGACAGGCGTTTACGTGCGGCAGACATCCGATGATGCCATGGTGTTAGAAGACAGGTGTAACAGTTTCGAGGATGCGCAGTCGTCATTTTCTTTGACCTAATCAGAATTTTATCCAAGATGCCAAAAGCAATATGGCTCCCTCCCATATTATTTTGAAGTATAGTTAAAGGTTATATTGTGTTTAGATATTAGATATTTTATTTTTGCGGAGCAAGCTATGCCAATGTGCTGTGTAAAAAATTATAAGAATCGTACGAATCATAATGGGACGAAAGAATTAAGTATTTTACTTTTCCTAAAGAAACATTGTTCGTCAGCAATGGCTTAATGCCTGCCAAAGAAAAAAAACGGATATGAAAGTTGATTCGGGTAAGTTAATGTAAAGAAAATGATAATTAAGTTAATGTTTTAACTTCCAACCAATACAATGTCATTATTACGTGTGTTATATTATGATATAATATGCTTACAGCAAGGATATGCGCAATCCATTTTGATGAAAATTGTTTGGTGCTTTTGAGAAGAAAAAACCACGATTACAAAATAAACCAGCTAAAGAAGTGTTAAGGTTAAAAAAAACAGGGATCTGTTCCAACATTAAATCTAGAAAAAAAGCGAAAAGGTATAATGTCGCAGACCAAAGAAGACAACAAAAAAAATTGTGTGTGTGTGTGTGTGTGTGTGTGTGTGTGTGTGTGTGTGTGTGTGTGTGTGTGTGTTGTGTGTCTATATATGGAGGGGTAAAAACCACAGTGGTGTAAGTCAAATTTTTTAAAATATTTTCTCGTGTGCATAGATGCAATTTATATATTGTACAGATTGCATCTATGCACACGATAAAAATATTTAAAAAAATTTGACTTACACCACTGTGGTTTTACCCCTCCATATATAAATGTACAAATGAAATTAATGTCTTATAATATTCTTTCAGAGTTAAGTCATTTGTTCTAACATACACAGAACTTGTACAATACTCACAATAGAAACAGCGTTTGTCGCAAGAAGAAATTTTAATAAATGTGGAAACAAACAAAACACAAAATAAGGATCAGCTGTAAAGAATGTGGAAGGAAATTCTATACAAGATATGGAAGAAGTTGCAAAAAATATAGATAAAGCAGCTGTACAAAGTATGGAAGAGCAAAATAAAAGCGGTGCAACAAGAGATGTATGTAATTAAATGTTTCTTTAAAATTATATATTATTTAATAGGTTCGAATCATATTTAATTTGTTAGTATGTATTGTTATGAAAAGTATTATTATGTATTTTACAGAATGCAAGAGATTGGCAATAATGCAAATCTTGATGTCGAAACGTTATTGATGCAATTAGGAAATGCAGAGAAACGGAACCAAGAACTCCTAAACAAAAATAAAATCTTTTAGAAGAAAAAGAATTCTTAGAAGAAAAAAATCAAGGTTTAAGTATACAAGTTACACAGTTGCAAACAGAAGTTGAAAAAATGCAAAGGATAGGCATAAAGAGGCGGAAACAATAGCCATTGATGCTCTGCGTAAGGTATTTACACCTGGCCAGTTTAAAATGTTAATGTCATCGACAAGGGGTCATGTCAAATGGTCAGCTGAAGATATTACATCAGCCATTTCGTTAAGATCATTAAGTCCAAAAGCTTACAGGTTTTTAAGAAATGTAAAAAAATTTCCATTACCGTGCATCAACGCTGCAAAATTAGATTGATCGGTTCAGTGTTTGGCCTGGAATAAGGAAAATGTAAAAAATGTAAAATAAAAACATGTTCTGAAAGAATTGCATTCCTTTATTTATAATTGTTTTAATATAATATCACTCCTACACTTTCTTTTATATTACAATCAATTACACGTCTCTACAACTTAGAACGGTGCTCATAGTTCAATCTTAGATTTCAGATTACAGAAAAGCTTATCTTAAAATGCTGCAAAGGCTATTTTATTATAGCATTCTATAATAAACTTAAGACGATTTTAAATATAACATTGTGCCAGGAATATTGTTCTTACAGTTTGCAATACGAGTAATCATTTTTGTATACTTCCTTATTAATAGTGTTTTCTAATTCCTTATTTGCAATATTTAATCTTCTTTTACTTATTAATGTAGAGATTGTTTTTTTATCATTAGTATATTATGTATTATATTTTTTTTTATTAATTCGTGAGGTTTCGTATTATATTTACAAATTTTTTATTTTTGTTTGCATTTTTGTCACAAACTGTGACTAATGCTGTATTTAAATGTGGCGCCACATTTTGGATATACATTTGATTGGCTGTCGTATTCTCCGGCCGCCATTATGCGCAATGTTACACCTGTCTTCTAACACCATGCGATGATGCATAGTTGCTGTTGACATGCTGGAACGTCAGGCTCACATGACCTCTCAAACGCAGCATTATCCATAAAGCGCGATACTGCCCTTCCCCCCCCCGTCCGACCCCTCTTCCATCTCGTGCCTGTTGCCCGTCACCTCTGTCCGTCGAATTGGGACAATAAAACCGCTCCGCGAAGTCGTGTTATAATTATTGGCCGGTTTTCGCGAGTTCTACCCCCTCGTCATAGCACGTTTTGCCCCTCGTTAATTGCGCAATAATGCCACTACCGGCGCGCCTCTTCGCCATTGCTCGCCGCTTCCGGTTCTTCGGTCCCCCGGGACCCGGCAGAGCCTGTCGACAACGGAAGGGGCGCAAATTTGTAAAACGCAGTTTTGCAACATGCTGTACTTCCGCGGCCGGTTGTCCCGTTGACGTTTTCGCCGGACTTTATTTACGCGCGTTTCGCGTTCAGATTGATAATGTTGCTCCGGACTCACGCGGCTGATTGAAACACACCAGGTTGTGGGAACGGATGCTATCCGAATGGGCGGAGATTTGTTGTGTCAATGTATGTATTAGACCGTTGTTTTATCCGTGCGAATTTCTTCTTCTTCTTATGACGCCATCTCCTTTCGAAGGTTGGCGATCCAAATGGCCAACATAGTTTTAGATACTGCCATGCGAAAGATGTCCACCGAGGTACAACCAAACCATCTTCTGATGTCTTTCAGCCAGGAATTTTGGCGCCTGCCGATGGATCTCTTCCCCTAAATCTTGCCTTGGATGATCAGTCGCAGGAGTTCTTATCTTTCTCCTCGCATCAGGTGTCCTATATATCTCGTCTTTCTCTCCCTGATTGCCAACATGAGTTCCTTCTGTTTCTGCATACGGCTGAGGACTTCCTCATTGGTTATTTTGTTTACCCATGATATACGCAACATACGACGGTACAGATACATTCCGAAAGCATCTATTTTCCTTTCCGTACTTGGGTCAAGAGTCCAGCTTTCGCAACCGTATAACGGGGTAGAGAATATGTAGCACCTGATCATACGGACCCTGAGATTCAAGCTTAGATCCGATCTCGTGAAGAACGTCTTCATACTCATAAATGTTCTTCTAGCCTGCTCGATTCTTGATCTGATCTCCTTCTTAGGGTCATATAGACTGGTCATGATGGTTCCAAGATATTTGAAGGACGAGACTTGTTCCACAGTTGCCCCTTAATAATCAGATGTGCATGCACATGTGTCTTTGAGAAAACCATGGTTTTGGTTTTCGTAGTATTCATGAAGAGGCCAAAGCTTTCACTGTGTCGAACTATGCGGTCTATCATGTTTTGCAAGTCTTGCATGTTCTCTGCTAACACAACGGTATCGTCCGCATATCTGATATTATTAATCGTCCTGCCATTAATCCTAATTCCACCAGTAACTCCCCCTAGAGCTTTCTTAAAAATAGCCTCCGAGTATATATTGAATAGTAGTAGTGATAAGACACATCCTTGCCGCACTCCTTTCTTGATGAGAGTTGTTTCCGACGTTGCTGATTCCAGTCTAACTTCTGCGGTTTGTTGCCAGTAGAGGTTTGAGATTAAGCGTATTTCTTCACTGTCGATCCCAGTCGCTCTGAGGATCTCTATCATCTTATGATGTTTGACGCAGTCGAATGCTTTTCTATAGTCAATGAAGCATGCAAATACATTGATGTTCATGTCCCTGCATCTTTGTGTTAGTACGTTCAAGGAGAACAATGCTTCGCGGGTGCCAAGACCATTCCTGAATCCGAATTGGGTTTCATCCAGCTGGTATTCGCATTTCTTGAAGATCCGGGTGTGAATTATTCTAAGGAATATTTTTAGAACATGGGACATGAGACTAATCATGCGATAGTCATCACAGCGTGAGGCCTGAGTCTTTTTTGGAAGAGTAATGAATGTCGATTTTAACCAGTCGGCAGGGATATTACCTGATCTATAAATCGCATTGAAAAGTGCGATCAGTAGATCCAGTCCCTTTCCTTCTCGGTCGGCTATCAATTTGATGACTTTAGCATATACGTTGTCTGGGCCAGTGGCTTTTCCGTTCTTTTGAGCTTTTATTGCGTGGACAACCTCGTCCTTGGTAATTTCTGGACCGCTCTCATTTATGTTTTTGTCTACTTGCGGCGGCGTATTTGGTCTATCGTCATCAAAGAGCTCCTCCACGTATCTCTTCCATACTTGCAGTTTTGCTTCCACTACCGTGATTATTTCGTTGTTAGCATCCCGTAGGGTTAGAACTTGATGTTTTCGGGCACGATTTGTCATTTCCCTTATTTTTTTGTGCACATTGAACGCGTCATGTTTTTCTTGAAGTACTTCGATTTTCTTGCATTTCTCAGACATCCACTGTTCCTTTGCCTCTCTGCATTTTCTCCGGATCTTTCTATTGATTTCTTTGTATAGCAGAGGATTTGGCTTTTGTATCCTTCTTTCGGTCATGAGTTCCAAAATTTCCGTGGTCATTCACTCCTTTTTCCTTCCTACCTCGGGGAATCCGATGTCCTGAACCTGTATCTCCGTTATGGTGGTCTTTATCTTATCCCAGGTTCTTTCTATTTCCACTGTGGTTTGTTCCGGTCTCTGAATTTCTTTCAGTTCATCCTCGAGTCTGGAACTCACGTATGTTTGCATGTCTGGTTTCTGTAACTGTCTGATATCTATTTTTTGCGATGTTCTAGTCTTCTTGACTTTTGTAAGGCGTCGCATACGGAAGTCCATGACGACTGGGTTGTGATCACTGTTAATATCTGCACCAGGATATGTTTTTACTGTTTGCACATATTTCCTCAACTCCGTTCTTATTAGGATAAAATCAATTTGATTTCTTATGATTTTTCCTCTGACATCAGCAGGAGACTTCCAGGTGTATAATCTTCTAGGATGTTGTTTGAAGAACGTATTAGTGATAAGGAGATTATTTTCGGCACAAAACTGGACGAGTCTATCTCCCCTAGTATTTCTTTCACCCATGCCATACTGTCCTACGGTGTCCTCTTCTGCACCAGATCCGACTTTTGCATTGAAGTCACCAATGACCATGGTTAGCTCACCTCTCTTTGTGAGCCGCATAGTTTCCTCTATTTTGGAGTAGAAATTTTCCATTCTGCATCCGTCTTGTCATTTGTTGGCGCATACACTTGTATAACATTCAGTGCTCGGTGCGAGGTTTGCAGTTTCAGCATCATAACTCGGTCATTTAAAGGTATAAACTCCGCAACTGATTCAGCAACTATATTATTTACAAGGATGGCCGTTCCATATCTATGGTTGGTATCTGAGCCTCCAGAGTAGTATATGACACCGTTGCTTGTTTTCTGTATACCGGATCCAGGCCATCTAACTTCGCTGAGTCCTAATATATCGATGTTCAATCTGGACATTTCTGCTTCGACATTTGCCAGTTTTCCTGCCATGTATAAGCTGCGTACGTTCCAGGTGGCAATTCGTATTTTGGTGTTATATATTTTGATCTTGCATTTACTTTCATTATTCTTAGTGGTAGACGACGGGGAGATTCTTAGCACCCGTTCCTAACTTAAGAGGTGCTCCGGACTGAGGGCCGAATTTTTATTGTTTTCGTCAGCCATTAAGATGTTTTGGAAGAAATAGTGTAGTAAGGGTTCCGTTCCTTTTCTATACCGCAGTGCAGAAGCCGGGTTCGCTCACTATTGCTAGACGCCTTCCGGTGTTTAGTACTCTACCGCTCCCGCGCTACAGCCTGATTCTGATGAAACTGCTGCCTTTCATCAGTGCTAGATTTTTGGTCCGCCCCGAGTATTTCATTTCCTCGGTACCACCCATATCTGGGAGGCATTCCCCGATCCGCCACCTGGGGAGGCGCCCGATGGAGGATCTAGCAATCCCACACGGTATCGCCGATACCCCCTCTTCCTCCACGTATCCACCTGGAAAAGCGGTGGTCGTGGAGGGCGAGTTCCCCATTTGGGAGGGAGGTTCGACTTGGTGACGTGCCCCGAAAATTCCGTGCGAATTTAGTTGCCGTTTTAATTTATTAAATTGTTGTGCAATGAAAAATATTGATTCTCCGCTCGGCCGCACCCTTGATCGGCTTTGCGAATACTAATTAAATTGTTAGTCGAAATCATTGCGATTGTATATATCGCGCACGTTTATGAAAAATATATTTAATAACGATTGTGTTATTGTGATTAAATTGATTATCAATTTAATTATACGATTGTGCTGTTCTAGCTATGGTTGAGATTGCGTTTTAAGTCCGAAAGTAACGACGCGAAGCTTGCTAAGGCGAAGAATTGCACGTAAGATTCATTCTAATAATATTATTAGGCAATCAAGATGCAGTTCTGGCTGTTAACGGAGTTTTTCCTTAATTTAAAAAATATTTTTCCTTTGCAAGAGAAACAGTTTAAAAAATCAAAAGCCCGTTTATAAAACAAGTAACTCGGATATTGAACTTTATGTAACATATCAACTTTCTTCCGACGTCTCGACATTCCATGCACAATAGAGATTATTACAATTTTGGCAAAAGAGGGAAAGATACACACGTCAAGGAGCCGTGTATTTCGAAAATCGATCAGACGATCTCCCCGCGTGTGTCTCTACCCTGCTCTACCCCGTTGTTTCTAACGGTGGAAAAAGGTTTTCTTGTCAAGTGGCGCGGCGCCCGATGAAAATCGCAGGATCGATGATGAGCGAATATGCATTAGGGCTAGGGGGTAACGCGACGCGACGCAACGCCCGATTACGTATGCAGCGACGCGACACGCGCGTAATTCCGTCGACGACGTGCTATACCGGCGTGGCGCGAACGCCGTCAAATCGACCGCGCGACTTTGCGCGGCGGCCGAACACGTCGAGATTGTGCGTCGCATTGTATTCGCCACGGCGGAGCCGGCAGAGATCGTCGACTCTGTGCAGACCGCGCTTAACGCGACGATGCCACATATCGGACGAGCGGGCTAATTGTTTTACAGCGAGACTGGACGAGATTACCCTCGCCCTCCCCCCGATATCCGGCCCGCACTTGACGCAATACCGCAATCAGTGTGTCGTTGTACCGCCCGGAAATCGTGCCGCAAATGTGATTGTCGCACGTCCGCGGATAATCGTCAATCGACAATTTGATGTTTGCTCTCTAATGATGCGCGTTGTGATGCTGTTTTGCATCATCGCGACCTACGGCACACGGCCGATCTCCGCCAAACGCTTCGAGCAACTTTTTGCAAAGAATATTATATATGACGCGAAAAAGAATCGAGCTTCGAAACGTTCTACATGATTAATTAATCATTTATTGGTCTTCATTCTTTAAGAGATAGCAATGTTCGTCCTCGACATTGCGTGAATAGCTGAGAATGCGAGCGAAGTTCCTGACATTTCACTTATAGCGCTTTTCATTGGCAGAACTGGTGCGCACTGAGTGCGCACTAACCGCGGACTGTGCGTTTCATTGGGGATTTTAGTGCGCACGAAGATCGTGCGCTCTGTTTCATTGGTAAATCTAGTGCCGAATTTCCGCACTTTCATGCAGAAATCTGGCACGAGCTCGGAGAGACGGTGTCGGTTGCGTGCAAAATATGGCGGCGCGAATTGGTGTAGGTGATTTGAACGAGCAAAGTATGCAAATACTACTCGATTTTCTCTCGTCATCATCTAGTAGTGATGATGACGACTATTTACTTCACGAAAAACGTATTATCCCAAAAATACAAAACTTTTTAGGGGTAGTACATAATTTTTCTGAGAACGAGGTAAGTTTTTATTGTAAATTATATACATTGCTTGTAAACCGGTAACTAGAAACAAATGTTTATATTGGTGTTCCAGTTTAAATGCAATTTTCGAGTTTGTCGGAGAACAGCGTACAGAATTATAGATATATTTGAAAATTCGGCATTCTGTCCTAATGAGCAAAGTCACGGAGGAATTAAACCTAGGTCCGCTAAAGTACACATTTTGTCATTTTTGTGGTAAGTTATACAGTACAAAATTACCTTTTTCAAAAAAGGTAAAAAAAAGGCGCCAAGTACACGCGTGGTTTTTACCTCGAAAAAAACCAAGTGGTAGTATCATTAATTTTAAATTAAAAAATAAATAAAATCTATTCTAACCTAAGTGGTAGTAGCTTTAATTTTTTTAACAAAATTATTATATTACAAAATTGTTACTTTATTCAATCCAAGTAATATCTACCTCAAAAAAACTTAAATAACAAGTGGTATCTATTTAAAAAAAATATGTGAAATCTTTTAATACTGCGCCAATTACAAAGAGAGAATATATATAGGTATATATATATACATATATACCTTAACAAAATTATTATTATATCACAAAATTGCGTTACCAAACTCAATCCAAGTGATACGTACCAACCTAAGTGGTAGTAGCCTTATTTCTCCTTAACAAAATTATATCACAAAATTGCGTTACCTAACTCAACCTAGTGATATGTTATTTCAAAAAAATATATGAAATCTTTAAATTACGCCAACTACAAAGAGAATATATATTGCTTTGAAAAATAATTGTAGTGCAACTACTCTTAAAAAATAAAACAAAATTGTGTTACCTAACTTAACCCAAGTGGTATGTATCTTTGTATTCCTAACTTAACAAAATTATATCACAAAATTGCGTTACCTAACTCAACCTAGTGATATGTTATTTCAAAAAAATATATGAAATCTTTAAATTACGCCAACTACAAAGAGAATATATATATTGCATTGAAAAATAATTGTAGTGCAACTACTCTTAAAAAATAAAACAAAATTGTGTTACCTAACTTAACCCAAGTGGTATGTATCTTTGTATTCCTAATAAGGGTCTTTCTATCAACCCAAGTGGTAGTAGTTTTAATTCTTCTTGATAAAATTATAATATTACAAAGAATCATTTTAATCACAAAAAATTAAAGAGGTAACATTATAAAATAAAAATATTTAATTAAAATAAAATAAATAAATTTTTCTTGTAAAAAACTTGGCGCTGCTTTTTTAAGGTGTATCCAGACAAACTTGCATAGGTGCATAAGCATATGCATAAAGAGATGGATTGGTCTATTTCCTTTTGCACATATACAGGGTGTCCCATTTTAACTTGGACAGCAAAATATCTCAAAAACTAAGCTCCACATACAAAAATGTTTCAGATAAAAGTTGTATGGTTTCAAGGGGGACATAAGATGGTACCATTGGTTTGACCTTGGATGGTCGTTTAAAGCTCACATAAACGACACCTTTAATTTCTTAAATGGAAACCCCTATTTTTCAATGCATATTCTTGTAGCTAATCTCGAGAGCTTTTCAAAACACTATAATAAAGTATTTTTTCATTAAGAACTTTTGGAATTATGAGGCTTGAAAGTTCTAGTATTTTGACATAAATTACAAAATATCTTGTAAAACATTAAGTTTTCGGTAATGTTACCTTAATACTTTTATGCACAGAATAATGAGACGAATCAATTGGTATGAAAAAAGGCACAGTTCCTTTAAGAAAAAATATGTAATTTGCAACACGCATCTGCATACTTTTTCTTAAAAGCAACTATGTCTTTTTTTCATACCAATTGATTCGTCTCATTATTCTGTGCATAAAAGTATTAAGGTAACATTACCGAAAACTTAATGTTTTACAAGATATTTTGTAATTTATGTCAAAATACTAGAACTTTCAAGCCTCATAATTCCAAAAGTTCTTAATGAAAAAATACTTTATTATAGTGTTTTGAAAAGCTCTCGAGATTAGCTACAAGAATATGCATTGAAAAATAGGGGTTTCCATTTAAGAAATTAAAGGTGTCGTTTACGTGAGCTTTAAACGACCATCCAAGGTCAAACCAATGGTACCATCTTATGTCCCCCTTGAAACCATACAACTTTTGTCTGAAACATTTTTGTATGTGGAGCTTAGTTTTTGAGATATTTTGCTGTCCAAGTTAAAATGGGACACCCTGTATATGAACCAATCAATTTCTTACGCTTATGTTTATGCGCTATGCAAATTTGTCTGGATTGACTTTAAAAAAGCAGCGCCAAGTTTTTTACAAGAAAAATTTATTTATTTTATTTTAGTTAAATATTTTTATTTTATAATGTTACCTCTTTAATTTTTTGTGATTAAAATGATTCTTTGTAATATTATAATTTTATCAAGAAGAATTAAAACTACTACCACTTGGGTTGATAGAAAAACCCTTATTAGGAATACAAAGATACATACCACTTGGGTTAAGTTAGGTAACACAATTTTGTTTTATTTTTTAAGAGTAGTTGCACTACAATTATTTTTCAAAGCAATATATATATTCTCTTTGTAGTTGGCGTAATTTAAAGATTTCATATATTTTTTTGAAATAACATATCACTAGGTTGAGTTAGGTAACGCAATTTTGTGATATAATTTTGTTAAGGAGAAATAAGGTTACTACCACTTAGGTTGGTAGGTATCACTTGGATTGAGTTTGGTAACGCACATTTGTGATATAATAATAATTTGTTAAGGTATATATGTATATATATATACCTATATATATTCTCACTTTGTAATTGGCGCAGTATTAAAAGATTTCACATATTTTTTTTAAATAGATACCACTTGTTATTTAAGTTTTTTGAGGTAGATATCACTTGGATTGAATAAAGTAACAATTTTGTAATATAATAATTTTGTTAAGAAAAATTAAAGCTACTACCACCTAGGTTAGAATAGATTGTAACGATTCACCCCCAAATATGCATCTTTCCGGCATAACATCCCGCCGAGACCGCCCGGCCGACCACCCGCAGGGCGAAGACAGGGCACGTGTGCCCACATTTTAAACGCTAGCATATAACGTTAGGAAGCCCGCGAACGGGCTTGCCGCGGCAACCGTCTCAACGCGCCGAGCGGTGCCGACCGCAACCGAAAACCGCCGAACGCGATCGCGGCGTCGGGACGCCGTATTTTCCGACCGTTCCGCCGCACCATCCCGGCGCTCGCGATCGCCGTCGCTACCCCCGCCACGGCGGAACGCCGCCGCGCCGGGTATAAAAGACGAGCGTTTTTAACGCTAAATGCGATTTCCTGATCACCGCTCCGACCGACCGCACCGATCCTGAACTCCCGCATCTTTCTAGCAAGTCAGAACGAGGGTAGAGCGCCTCCGGCATTCTCTGTCTTCGCCGAGCGATTCTCGAGAGACGACAAGCTTTCTTCCACACCGCGCCCGCACGTCAGAACGAGGGTAGAGCGCCTCCGGCATTCTCTGTCTTCGCCGAGTGATTCTCGATCGACGGCCGGCTTTCTTCCACCGCACCCCCGCGAGTCAGAACGAAGGTAGAGCGCCCCCGGCATTCTCTGTCTTCGCCGAGCGATTCTCGTCAGACGACCGGCGCTCCTACACCCCGCGCCCGCTAGTCAGAACGGAGGTAGAGAGCCTCTGGCATACTCTATCTTCCCCGAGCGCTTCTCGGTACCCGACCGGCGTCCTTGCGCACGAAGTATCCGAACGGGGGCAGAGCGCTTCTCTGCCTCCACCGAGCGCTTCTCACCGGATACGCCTGCCACCGAACGCACCGAATTGCAGCGATCTCGCCGCCGTACCCGCGCCCGTGCGCCCCGCGCCTTACCTCGCGCCACCCGTCACACGCCGATCGCCCGTCACGATCACCACCCGCGTGCACTCCCGCGCGCACCGCGTGCGCCCCGACTCTGCGTCCTGCGCTCACCGCGCCGTTGTGCATACCGCGACTGTTACACTGTGCGCTCAATCCGCTGTAAATATCGCGACCGTCCATTATATAATAAATTCTGTCCCGTTAGTTGTTAACCACGATACACTTCATTTTGCCGAACCTCACCGCGCGTCCGTTCCTCCGCACCTCCTTCGAACCCAGCCCAGCCGCGAGCTAGATCCGCGTTTCGAACGAAGGTTGTTTTAAGATTTTATTTATTTTTTAATTTAAAATTAATGATACTACCACTTGGTTTTTTTCGAGGTAACAACCACGCGTGTACTTGGCGCCTTTTTTTTTACCTTTTTTGTTAAGGTAATTTTGTACTGATATCATGCATTTTGTAGTGTTACGCATCCACTTCTAACTAGTCTTATAAAGAGTATATCTTACAAACAGTAGGGGAGACCGGGGCCTAACCGTCGCCGGGGTTGAAGCGTCAAATCAAATATCTCGGAACCTGTATATTGTGCGAACTCGCTATTAACATTGTAAACGCTGCTTATGGTACCCATGTGACCAACGGAGTTTCGGCAGGTTATCTGCCGTGTTATGATTTTTACGAGGGCAAACGTGTTTTCGGAAGGTGAAAGTGAAATTTTCTGCGCGTGGAAATTTTGTAATATCTGCAATAATATTTGCTCTCCAAATCTCAAAGTACGTGATTATAAAGCGTAATGCATGCTGAACACATGCTTGTCAGTTTGTATAGGAGGGAAATGGTACGCACGTTTCGTCGCAAAACGACTCCCGTCGACAAGGAGCAACTCAAGAAGGCAGTTCTTGCGGTGAGAAAAGATAAAATGAGCGTTTCCGCAGCCGCAAAACAATTCGATGTCCGGAGAACCACGTTGAACGACTGGTTGAAGAAGAACAAAGATGAGATAGAAAACTTGGATGACGTGGTCGTACTACATAAAGGATATATCTCGGTGAGTACTTAACGATTATTAATTTTTAAAAGCATGCACTCTGTTCAGCAAAGTTTATATTCATGCAACGTCTTAATTTCAAATGTAGGTTATGGACTCTGAAACTGAAAAGACTTTGGTGGAATACTTAGTACATTGCAACGATATGTACTTTGGGCTATCTGCGAACACCCCAATAGATACAGAGGCTAATACTTCTTTTCTTTTCTTTTTTTAAGGATTTCTAATGATATCCGTACCGCACGTAGGGCGTTCCCGTCGTTGCGAAACCGTTTCACGACTCGGAGGCTGCAAATGTAGCGAGTCGAGTTTGTAACGCAAGCTCCGTGTCCCAATTCGTTCTAGATGCGCTCTTCTCTACCTAATATAATACATTACTCGCGTAAAGTATCGCGCAATTGTAATTGTACGTTATAATAAATGTAGTACAAATAGAGAATATACCGCGCGCGCGTGATGTAAAATTGTAAGAGTAGACCTAAAAGGTAGTAAAATCGTAAAACGTAAATATCGTAGAAAAGTTTTGCGAAAAAGCAAAGGCTCGTTCCAAAACAATAGCGGAAGGCTTATGAAATAGAATAAAAAGAAAAGATGATAAAAAATTTCCTCATACACATTCTCCGTTAAGCTCTGATCGCAAAACACCTCTTTGAATGGTGCGACAAGGAGAGTCGTTATAAACATCGACATGACCATTGCACACGCCTCTTTCGGTCTATATCACAAAATTCAAAATAGAGTAGTCTCAACTTGACAGCCTGTGCCACAATGCCAATGCCGTATTTGTCGGGTCTGTGATCGGTTAGGAATTATCGTGATCCATTAATTATGTCATATCAATATTGTTGAAAATATAGCCAGTGATAAATAGATGTGTGCGCGGGAACGGAGTGAAATAAGACAAGTGAGCCTGTTCGTTATACGTCCGTACTGTTTATTATGCCGGGCGAGACTGAAGGTCTCCGGCCGATTTCGTTTACAGGCGTATTGTGAATGTGTGTGTATGTGTGTGTCAACGTGTGTTTACAGTGTGTATGTGTGTCTGCCAGAACAGAGTGGCATCGTTGATTTATTTCAATATTTCCCCTCAACGATGTTCGATTGGTTTTTTAATTCCATTTCTTCAGGCCGACGTTCTCGCAGAGTTTCTTTAAGGTATCTTGCGACGCGTTTCACTTCGACCCAGTCAACTCTTTTCGGTGCTTCGACGTGTTGACCCAAAATTGCGATGGGTGCTGCAATATCAGGTCTTGTGTTGACTGCGACATATAGCAATGCTCCTATCATTTTTCGGTAAGAGTCGCTATTGATTATTGGTGAGTCTTGTCGAAGTTTCCAGTATCCGGTGTCCATTGGGATATTTGACCCTTTTGCTTCTAATATGTTGCCGTATCCGAGGACTTTCTTAATATAGTCCGGCTGACTGATGTAAAAGTTTCCTCTTTCGTCTCTTCGTATCTGAATTCCGAGATAGCACTGCAGGTCACCCAGGTTATGGGCCCAGTGGTGTGTGTGAACATTTAAGAAGTGAATTAAGCGAATTAACAACTGTGAATTAAGAACAATCATGACGGAAGGCACGTCAACGGCAAATATCTCGATAACGAAACTGAACAACGATAACTACCAGGTATGGAAATATCGGATGAAGATGCTCTTGATAAAGGAAGATTTATGGGAAACGGTGGTAGATGCTGCCCCAACAGCAGAAGCAGAACTCGCGAAGTGGAAGAAAAAAGACGGGAAGGCTCAAGCTACGATAAGTCTACTGGTTGAAGACGGACAGATCGCGCACATAAAGTTGTAACGATGCGCCCCGAAACACATTGTTCCCGGCGAACATCAGCCGGATGCCGCCCGGCCGAACACCCGCCGGGCGAGACAAGGCACGGTGTGCCCTTTTTTAAACATATTATCTCGCGTATAAGTCCGCGAACGGACTTACCGCGGCAACCGACTCGGAGCGCCGAGCGGTGCCGAAAACGGCCGAAAGCCGCCGAACGCAATCGCGGCGTCGGGACGCCGTATTTTCCGAACGCTCCGCCGCTCCATCCCGGCGCTCGCGATTGCCGTCGCGTATACCCCCGTCACACCGACACACATCGCCGCGGGTATATAAACCGGCGAATTTTTAGCAACATTTAGATTCCGCCGTGAGCCAGCAAACCAATCCGACCTGTTCTCCGCTGCTCACGGATCCCGCAATCCAAAACTCGAAACGACCAGGAGTTAGAGAGGCATCTCTGGCTCTGCCAAGTGACGAATCTAGGCGGTTGACTCGATCTTCCTTCCGAGGACCTGTGATACCGGAGTGAACCAGGGTAAGAGAGCTCTTCTCTTACTCGCCAAGGGTCTTGGCCACCCGGTACCGCTTCCCGCCCGCGTATTCCGAGACGTCCGGATGTAGAGAGTCATCTCTACATCTGCTAAGGGTCTTAGCCGCTCAATCCCGCGCGGTCCTGCATCGCGTGCGCTTACCGCCGCCGCTGGCCAAGCTCGCACTTCCGCGATCTCCGTATATATCGTCAATTCCGCGGCCTCTGCGTATCGCCGTCGCCGTATCCGCATCCGCGACGCCCGCGATCTCTGTATATATCGCCGACTTCCGCGATCTCTGTATATACCGTCGACTCCCGCGATCTCTGTACACCGCTCCGAACTCCGCAATCCCCGCGTATCGCCGGTACCGTATCCGCATCCGCGACGCCCGCGATCTCTGTATATATCGCCGACTTCCGCGATCTCCGTATATATATAGTCGACTTCCGCGATCTCTGTATATACCGTCGACTCCCGCGATCTCTGTACATACCTCCGACGCACCCGCGCTCTCGGTGCCTAATTCCGGCGCACCCGCGCTTTTACTGTATATTTAGTTACGCTTTATAGAATAAACTTGTTACGTTTCATTTCAACCGAGTCTTGTGTCTTCCTCCGCGCCTACTCCGAACCCTGACCAGCCGCGAGCTAGATCCGCGCTTCGGAAGCTAGGTTGTTTTAAAGTCAAAGACGACTGCAAAAGACGTGTGGAACGCGCTGAAAGAATATCACAAAAAATCAACTCTCACGAGTAAGATATTTTTACTGAAAGAGATTTGCAACATGCGGCTGAAAGAAGACGGTGATATGGAAGAGCACATCGGAAAAATGCAATGTTTAGTGGATAAGCTAGCGGCATTGGGAAAAAATCTTTAAGACAAACTCGTCATCGCAATGTTATTGTGTAGCTTGCCGGACTCGTACAGCACGTTAATTACAGCGCTGGAAACACGATCCGAAAACGATCTCACTCTCTCGCTCGTGACGGGTAAGCTCATCGGGGAACACAAGAGACGTAAGGGGCTCGCGGGACTTTCGGCCGAAACTCCGGACTCGGCGCTAAAAGTAAACACCGGGGAACGTTCGAGCGGCTCTGCGGACTTCGCATGTTTCTTTTGTCACAAACCGGAGCATTCGAAGAAAGACTGTCGGAAATTTCAACGTTGGAAGTCGAACAAAGAGAAAGCCAACGTCGCAACGAACAAAGAGAAAGCTAACGTCGCCACGTCGCGTAAGAACGAGAGCGATAGCGAAACGGAGTCGTACCCAGACGCCGCATTTTGCGCGGATACAAGCAAAGTATCGTGTTTAAAATCAATGTGGTTTATCGACTCAGGGGCGACGAAACATATGACAAACGACATCGGTTTTTTCTCTACACTCGACACGAATTATCGGTCAGAAGTGCGCGTCGCGAATGAGCAATATAGCAAAGTCTGCGGGATTGGGAGCGGTACTGTCAAATGCTCGAATCGAGCCGGCGTAGAGACGGATTTGGAATTAAAAAACGTACTCTACGTTCCCAATTTCGCGTCAGGATTAATTTCAGTTCGTGCACTAGACAAGGAAGGATATACCTTTGTAGTGGGAGAAGGGTCGCTGGTAGTGTTGCGCGATCGCGTGGAACTCGCGGTAGGCATCGCGCGCGACGACATGTATGAGCTGAAAGTTCCTCATCAGGCCCGCGTGTGCGTCCAAGGTCACACAGCCGATTGTATACACTTATGGCATCGAAGATTCGGACATCGCGACGCGGAAACAATTCGAAAGCTGGCAAGAGAGGGACTCGCTGAAGGTATAAAATTACGCGAATGCGGAATAAAAGAGTACTGCGAAAGCTGCATAAGGGGAAAAATGGCACGTAAACCATTTCCGAAAGAATCAACGAGCACGACGAGCGAACCATTACGGATTATCCACTCAGATCTTTGTGGCCCGATGCAAACGATGACGCCCGGAAAAAGAAGGTATGCAATGACTCTAATAGACGATTACAGTCGATATTCTAAAGTCGTTTTATTAAAAGAAAAATCTGAAGCAACACAAGTGCTGAAGGATTTTATTGAATACGCAAAAACGAAATTCAACAGGAAGCCTCAAGTCATCAGAACCGACCGAGGACGAGAGTATTTGTCTAATCAATTGAAGGATTATTTGCGCGAAGAGGGAATTTAAATGCAGTTGACTGCCCCTTACTCACCGCAGCAGAATGGCGTGGCCGAGAGGAAGAACAGGACGCTGATGGAGGCTGCAAGGAGCATGCTCAACGATGCCAAGCTTCCTAACCTCTACTGGGGCGAGGCGGTTATCACTGCCAACTACGTACAAAACAGATTGCCGACGAGATGCCGAAGCCGAACCCCTTACGAGTTGTGGAATGGGAATATCCCCGATGTAAGTAACCTACGCCCATTTGGGTGCAAAGCATACGCTCATGTGCCGAAAGAAATGCGAAGAAAACTCGATAAAAAAGCACAAGAATACATGTTCGTTGGTTATTTACAGGAATCGAAGGCTTACAGACTTCTCGATCGCGAGACGAATAAGGTGATTATAAGCAGGGACGTCACGTTCGTAGAGAACACCCGGAACCCTAGCGAAGCTACGATAAATCTGTCAAGCGGAGGATTGTCTACAGAATCAGCGAATTCATCGGAAATAGGTACGCACGGAGCACAACGGCCGGCGAGCAACACCGAAGATTCGAACGAAACAAGCGTTGTCGTCATTTCGGACAGCGAAGAGGAGACGTTCTTCGACCCAGATGATAATCACGACGAGCACGTCGGAGACGACAACGTAAGCGAAGAAAATAGTGCAAGACCGAGAAAACTCACGCGAGCAACCAGAGGGATTCCGCCGGATAGATATGTTCCACAGGCAAACGCAGCTCACGAGAGAAAAGAACCGATAAATCGAGAGGAAGCGCTGTCAAGCCCAAATGCCCACGCATGGAGCCAAGCAATGAAGGACGAAATTGCATCTCTTAACGATAACGGAACCTGGGAACTGCAGAAAGTACCGCCGGGAAGAAAATTGATTGGCTGCAAATGGGTTTACAAGCTAAAGAGACACTCAGACGGAAGACCAGATCGATTCAAGGCCAGATTGGTGGCACAGGGATTCTCGCAAAAATACGGAACCGATTATAACGAGATCTTCGCACCAGTTGTTCGACACAGTACACTTCGAGTGCTCCTCTCCATTGCCGGTGAACAAAACTGCAAAGTAAAGCATCTCGATGCGAAGACGGCTTTCTTAAACGGAACAATCACAGAAGAAATCTACATGAAACAGCCACCAGGGTACGAAAAAGCTGGTAAAGAGCATTACGGATGCAGACTAAAACGAAGCATCTACGGACTTAAACAATCGGCCAAGGCCTGGAACGATCGACTCAACGAAGTGCTGAAGATGCACAATTTCCGTGCACAATTTCCAAGCGACGCTGACCCTTGCCTCTACATAAAAATTCAAGATGGAGAAACGATTTATCTCGTGGTATACGTCGACGACATTGTCGTTGCT
>NW_027250342.1:0-25876 GCF_030848795.1 Temnothorax nylanderi | reverse complement strand
GAAGATATATATATTATATAGTCATACATGAATTCATATACAGTCAGGTATGAGTCAGGCTTGATTAGGTCTAATCATATATGAATCTGTACCTACTCATACGAATTAGAATATATTAGTCATATCAGCATAGAAATGGTCAGATCTAAATACGCACAATTATATATAGATATATATCTAGTTATATATAAATTTACATATAGTCAGGTGCGAGTTCATATTACCAGTCATGATTAGATAGAATCATACATAGATTTAAATATAGTCATATATTAATTCATATACAGTCTGGTATGAGTCAGGCTTGATTAGGTCTAATCATATATGAATCTGTACCTACTTATACGAATTAGAATATATTAGTCATATCAGCATAGGAATGGTCAGATCTAATCATATATGGATCCATATATAATCATACAAGGAGCAAGATGTAAATATACATGATCATAAATATACCCATATATATTCATTTATGATTCTATACATAATCATATACAATTATATATGATTAGTCAAAATTATTTTTTCTCGGGTTGCATAAAAATTTTAAATAAATTTTTATATTTTTCTCTTAAAAAACAATTATTGCATGTATTCTATTATTTTTTAGAATTAGATGTACGTATACGTATTGAAAATACAGTGCAGACTGTTATACCCCGGCATTTTTGAGATTTCAATTTTCCACCGTTGTCGTTATTGCTCTATACCGGTTAAACAAAGCGACGTAGACAAAAATTTCCTATATAAATTTTGTAGCTAAAGGTTCACTCTTTACAGTGGTATACCACTTTTAACTACAATTATTTATTTTGTTGTTAAAAATCGGCACCGAAAAAAAACGGACTGTTTAGCCCCGGTCTCCCCTATTGACTATATATGGTCATATATGATTATATATATTACATATATAATATTATTATATATGTTCATATATGATTATATATGATTATATATGATTATATATAATTATATATGATCATATAGAGACAAAATTCATATATAATTGCATTATATATAATCATATATATTTATATATAATTATATATAATCTTTTTTTCCCGGGTACCAACAATGTGCAAATTATATCTCCTTTTCTAAAATACAATATCTCTATATCTATATAATATTATATCTACATGTAATAAAATCAGCTTGCTCTACTTAGCATACAATTAAACGCAAATTAATTTAATATTGTCAATAATTATTATATTTGTTTTATCTTCTTTCTTTATTTTATTTTCTCTTTTTTTTTGCATTGCATTTTATATTCTCGATATTATCTGCTGGTATATATATTTATATACATAAAATACATAAACATTAATGATAAGTATACGTGCCTAAACTTCCTATTTATAAATAAATAAATAAATAAATACATAAAACATGTGTAGACGTTTCTTAAATTCTTATGAATAACATCTTCTTTGTTGGAAACATTACGTTAATTGCAACGACAACTAATATTTTCTAGACGCTAATCGCGCCACTTTTACATTTCAGATTGCAGTGAATGGAGAGCACTTCTGTTCCTTTTACTATAGATTGCCCCTCGAAGATATAACAGCTCTCGAAGTTAATGGGACTATCGAAGACATCAGGATTCGTCAACTTAATCTATTTGTATATCCAGATCCTAATATCTGCCGACCATCGCGAACATTGGTCCTGACAACTGAAGAACCGCTTGTGGATTTTTTAGTAAAATCTACCTATTACTCATGCAAAAGTCGAAAGACTAATATACATATACATATAACTGTATACATATACAGGGTGTTCGATTGATGTATGTCATTAAAAAAATCGTATATTTTACATAAAAAACTGAGTCAAAAAGTCTTTTATAGTTTTTGGATATCTTTAATATTAAGCGAGATATTGCAAGTTGAAATTTGAATAATTTCTCAAATCAAGTACCTATAAATAAGGTGTATATCTGCATATTCCGTAAATAAGAAAGACATTGCCTCGAAATCTCAAGATTGAATACTTGTGTATAATTTCGAAGCCAAAAGAACACTGCTTAAAATGTGTTAATAAACTGTGATACCCTAGGTAACAGGATGACGTCTAAAGATGTTTTAATGACGTTTTATTAACGTTAGAGACGTCATTAAGAAGTTATTAATACGTCACTCTGCTACCTGGGATAGAGAATAAATTTTGTTATACGTTTAGATTTTTTTTAATAAAGCAAACTCTACACAAATACGCACGCATGGGGTAAGTAGGGCAATCTGTGGTCCCGTTTTTAATCAAACTACCGAGCGCGTGGCGCGTAAATCATAGCGCTTGATTTGAAAAACTACTCAAACTTTAACTTGAAATATTCGCTTAATATTAAAGATATCCAAAAACTGTAAAGGACTTTTCGACTCACAATCAGTGTTTTATGTAAAATATGCGATTTTTTTTATGACATACATCAATCGAACATCCTGTATATACAGGATATCCGACAAGTCACTGATCAACCAAAAGGTGAAGATAGATTGGATAAAACTCAAACGAAAAGTCATGTACAGTGAGAGAAAAATTTTCGGTATTTGCGACTATAATTGCAATAGTAAAATAATTATATGGTAGGGGTTACTATTTTATAGCTATTATTGCTATAGTATTAGTAAATATAATCTTACAATAGTTGCAGTTATCACAGTTGTACTATAATTTTTAGTTGTCCCTCCTATAAGTTTTAGTTTTCCCTACTGGGGACAGTTATATAGTGGCGATCCTTTGACTCTGACGCTTCCTTGTTGCTTATACTCCTATATAACATATCTTTATAGTGTTCAAAAATCGTGTAATGATAATAACCGGTAAATATTAAAAATAATAACGCAATTACAATTAATGTACAATAATTGAAAAGTTGTCTGCGCCATGGACTAGACTATGATATTCTCATGTATTTTCGCCTGCTGAAACCGAATATGACTTCAGTTTTGCCCCTACACGTCAGGATTTTTCTCTACAACCAAAAACACCTTGAAAAATCCATTAAATCATAGATCTCACAACTTAACATCAAACTCCGTAGCTGACTCAACTCCAAACAACCAAACTAAGAATGCCATAACCTTTTCATACTAATCCCGTAACCCTGGAACCCTATACCTGCAAGCCCCATAACCTCATGACCCTATAACACCATAACCCTGGGACAGAACGAGGGATATACAAACAAAATGATGAGTTCCACTCATTCGAATCAGAAGTCCCGAATCATGTCCACGGAGTACCATCAAATTTATATATATGTGGCTATCCCATAGTTACATTGTGCCTGAATGTGTAAGGGTGCCGTCCCATGCAGGACGGAATTTCGGAAAACGGAATCTCGGAATCATTCTGATTGGTTAGCCCCATGGGGCGGCACCCTAAGAATCCAAACGATATGTTTCTTCTTCTGATAACGGAATCTCTGATTCCGTTATTGGAATTGAAAATCCTGCTGCCTCAGAGGATGCTGGAGATGGTGACAACTGCCTCAATCAAGGATGTGTAGAATGATCCATTTTCCGATCCTCTGAGGTAACGAAGCCGGCGAAGGCGCGCTGCCTTGCAGGGGGGCGTTAGGGTGTGAGAATGAAGCCGTAATGTGTCTGACAACGAGTTGACTTTGTCCTCGTCAAAGTCGGAAAGCCCTCATACTTAGACCTAGGGAGGTATGAGGGTTATCACCCCTAGGACGGCGGACTCACCTGCGATCGGAACAGGATCTCTAACGTATGGGTTTTTCAATATATCCATGGCTCTTGAAAATCAAAAATTCCAGAGTTATGAATTTATAAAGTTATATTATGTATGTTATTGTATATCCTTCCTTCTGTCCGCATAACTCCCAGGGTCATGTGGTTTTTGGGAGCCTGCTGTTTTGGCTCTCTCCTCCTCCGGGTCATGTGGTTATTGGGAGTCTGCTAGATTAACAGGTTTATGGGGTTATGGAATTATGGAGTTGTGGGTTATGGGGTTATGGGTTATGGGGTTTGCTGTTTAAAGATAACGGGGTTATAGAAATATAAAGTTTGCTGGTTCAAGGTTTAATGAATTTTTCAAGGTGTTTTTGGCTGTAGAAAAAAATCCTGACGTGTAGGGGCAAAACTGAGGTCATATTCGGTTTCAGCAGGCGAAAATACATGAGAATATCATAGTCTAGTCCATGGCGCAGACAACTTTTCTTTTTTTTGTGGGCCTGTGATTAATATAAAATTCGTATATTTAACGTAATATAATATTAGTATAATAATGTTAACAATATGAGAACGCCTAAAAACGCTACCTGACAAAATAAAGAATTTATTTAATGAATCGAATCAAAGTTGACAAATAATTAGGAATCAAATTTAAAGAAACATAAATCTAAAAAAATCTATTTTCTTTATGTATGTGTGTGCATATATGTTCACGGAGTAAGTTATAGTACTATATGTTAATTATTTACCTTAATCAGGTTAATTGTGGAATGGCAGATAATCTATTAGGATTACTCAAGTGAAGAGACACAAGAATCCTATATTTAATATGTGGCTTTAATCTCGTGTATGTAACAGCGTGCGTAGAATTGACGGAACCGAAAACGGAAGAAGGAAGAACATGAACGAAAAAAGAACTAGACAGTCCGACATGGACCATAAACTAAAACTGAATATGATATCGCTCTTAACGTGAGCTGATTGACAAACAAAATAATATATATATATGTAAATATGTAAATATGTAAATATGTAACATTCCTACCTTCTTTTTGTTTGTATACCGGTTTGCCGTTCTTTACATTGCATTCTTAATAGATAATAAACTTAGATTATTCGAAAACTTTCCTTTTGACAACGGTTTTGTAAAGAAATCAGCTAACTGCTCATTTTACTGAACATGTACTGGTTCTAATATATTACTTTCAATGCATTCGCGTATATAATGATACTTAATATCAATGTGTTTGGTTAATTTATGAAACTCAATGTTTTTCGTTAGTTTTATAGCGCTTTGATTGTCTATATGTAATTGTGTAGGTGGTAATTACTACGTTTACGCGAGCGTTACTTCTGTAGTAACTTACGATAATTCCTTCGCGTAAACGGGATTTTCCTTCGCGTAAACGGGATTTTGTAGTAACTTACGATAATTTACTCCGCGTAAACGGGTGAATTATCATAAGTTACTACAGAAGTAACGCTCGCGTAAACGTAGTAAATGTCTTTGTAGTTAGTTCTTGGAGTAAGGTACGTAGCTATACTATCTCTTGTGCTACATCAGAAGCAGCAATATACTCCGCTTCTGTAGTAGAACGAGCAACACATTTTTGCTGTCGAGAGGACCACGTGATCGGACCACCTGCTAGAATACTAATATAACCAGATGTTGATCTGCGGGTATCCTTATCGTTCGCAAAATCTGCATCAGAATACATTTTAAGAGTATCAGAGTTGCCGCTATATGTTATTCCTAATTCCTTAGTTCCGTGTAAATAACGCAAAATTCGTTTAGCTGCTTGCCAATGCTTTATACCTGGATTATTCAAAAATCGACTGGCTTGACTAACTGCGAACATTATATCAGATCGTGAAACAATCGCAGCAAACATTAGACTACCTACTAATTCGCAATATGGAATTTTATGCATTTCTTGTTTTTCTAACTCTGTGGCCGGGCAATCGTTAATACTTAACATTATGTTTGATTCTGCTGGCGTTGTAACTAATTTACATTCATCCATGTAAAACTTCTGTAATAATCTAGTAATGTAACTACTCTGACAAATGAAAGTTTTTCCTTTTTCGCGATCTCTTTTAATTTCTAGACCAACAAAACAATCTGGGTTACTTCGTGTGATATTAAACTCTGAATCAAGTGCTGCTAGTATATCATTAATAGTTTCTGTCCTTCTGCATAGAACAAAGACCATTGTCAACATAAAGTGCGAGAAATACTACTTTTCCCTTGATAATTGCTAGGAAAACACATTTATCGGATTCTAACTGGCTAAAATTAAAAAACTTCAAGAATTCTTTAAATTTATCGTTCCACCGACGTGACGATTGTTTAAGTCCATATATACTCTTATGTAATTTACAACATAGATTAGGATTCGTGTTAAAACCTTCCGGCTGTTTCATGAATATTTTCTCGGTTAACTCTCCGTGCAGAAAGGCAGATTTTACATCAAATTGTTGTATATCCATATTATATATCGTAGCTATCGCTAATAATACTCTAATCAAATCATATCTTATCACGGGTGAGAAAGTATCATGAAAATCTATACCTTTTACTTGTAAGAAACCTCTTGCACATAATCGAGCTTTATACCTTTCAATTGAACCATTCGTTTTGCGTTTAATTTTATATACCCACTTACAGTCTAGTACTTTACGACCTTTTGGTAGCGGGACCAGTGACTAAGTTCCATTGGATAAAAGAGAATCCATTTCCTCTACCTGTATTCAGTTATGCAAACGCTACCGCCATATCTTCTGATTCGCTTAGACGCTTTTCTTCTTTTAACAGTCGTGCAACTAAATTATCATACGTCTGCTTGCCTTCATCATAAGAATCCCACGCTGTAATGAAACCATTGTACTTCATAGGTAAACTTCCAAGTGCTTTCGCTATTTTGTCCACTTCTGTGACCTGCTCTCCTATATCACCGAGTGCCTGAGCTAGGGAATTAATTTTACTCAAGTGTTGAGCAACCGTATCAGTTTCTGACATTTTATAGTTAAAAAATTGTTGTTTGAGTTGCAATTTGTTTACTACTGACCTCTGTTCATGCATGGTTTTTAAGCGATTCCACATTTCCGATGCTGTTTTGCAACTTACAACCGTTTGCAGCTGATCGTATTCCATCCCGGAGGATATCAGCAACATTCCTTTTGCATTTAGTTGATCCCATGCGGCTTGTAATTGTGCATCTTCCAATGGGCGTTGTGTCGTTCCGGTGATAATCTCGAACATGTACTTCTCTGATCGGAATATTATCTCCATTTGATATTTCCATAACTGGAAATTTTTTCCGTCACACTTTTGGATTTGAAAGTGTTTGAAACTATCCATCGCTTCCTTATTACGATAATAGTAAAGCACGCGACGATATAACCTCTATACGATATAATCTCTATACGCTCGTATAGGTTTTTCCTCAAGACTTCACTTTTCCTGCCTCGGCTCTGGGCCCATAACCTGTTACTTATTTACTTTAATCAGGTTAATTGTGGAATGGCAGATAATCTGTTAGGATTACTCAAGTGAAGAGACACAATAAGAATCCTATATTAAAATGTGGCTTTATTCTCGTGTATGTAACAGCGTGCGTAGAATCGACGGAACCGGAAACGGAAGAAGGAAAAACATGAACGAAAAAAGAACTAGACAGTCCGACATGGACCATAAACTAAAACTGAATATGATATCGCTCTTAATGTGAGCTGAATGACAAACAAAAGAAACTAATACATATATATGTAAATACGTAACACTATATTTTCAATTATTCTTATAATATTTCCGCAATGTTGTTCTAATATTTCAACGAAATGTTGCAATTGTCTCTACAACATTGCATTGCAACTTGTAACGTTCCTGCAATGTCTTGCAAGCTTCTGTGCTGTATGGGTCTGTTTTAATTAAAAAAAACTTAAAAAATAAAAATAAAATTGTCGTGTACCAAATTTGGTCTTAAAATGACGTCTAATTCATGTCCTTTTCATGACGTCATACTTTTGTCCACAATAGAACGCCAAATACACGTCATATAAAAGACATATGACGTCTTGGACGAAATATGACCTTAAATTGATGTCAATAAGACCATGTGTGCTACCTGGGATAGTGTGCCTTGCAAACTACATGCGTGAACTTTTCACGCGTGGAAAGTTGTAAACCCATGTGGCATCTCGTTTCGCACGGAAAGTGTATGCGTGGAGGCATGTAGGTTCCGCCCGGGGGCTTCACCTCCAAAAGAACTAACCTAACCCAACCCAATTGTTGTGTGGATGGAAAAGTATATGCGTGAATAGAATAGATTCAGACGAGATCTATCATTGTATATACGCCGGTTCGGATTTTCAACTTTCCACGCAAACCGAGGTCCACCCCCACCCCCCACCCACCCCTGCCTGCGGGGAAGGATAAAGACATAAAATTATTCAATAAAAACAGTATATATTCAATTTATCACATGCTGTAGAATTATGAAAATCTTTCTATACTTTTTATCATTTTATCTTAAAAAGTGGCTTTATCATAGGAGTCGCCAAAATTCCTTTTAAGGACTTTTATTTTAATCCAAAACGAAGCTTTTCACAAAGTTTTATCGAAATCGGAGGTGGGCCGTTTTCGGAACTCCACCCTCCGTTTCAATCGTTTTCAATCAGTATAATCGTTATAAAATCATAACGATTCAAACCGATAGGAACCGATTGAAATTACATCGTTAATTGATTACGAATCCGTTTCAATCGGTTTCAATCGGTGTAATCGTTACGAAATCATAACAATTCAAACCGATAGGAACCGATTAAAATTACATCGTTGAATACCACTCCGTTTCAATCGTTTTCAATCAGTGTAATCGTTATGAATCATAACGATTCAAATCGATAGAAACCGATTGAAATTACATCCTTGAATACCAATCCGTTTCAATCGTTTTCAGTCGGTGTAATCGTTATAAATCCGTGATTTCTGGATCAAGAATCCAGATTCATGCGGATTTAAAATTTTTAATCGGATTCAATCGGTCATTTTTAGCAGGGTGCGCAAACAGAGACGTTCTATCTGTGTGACGACGCGCGATTGGTTACACTTACAGTCGTCTGCTTTTATTTAAGGATATCATCCACCATCTCCTTTTTCCATTTCTGTTTAATTAAATATGCACCCACAAAAAAATGTACGCGGCACTTGCTGCAACACTTACCTAATTTGCGTTTATTTTCACAAACTACTATTCATTATTTCTCTACATTTGTGTCAAATTGGTCGAACTTACACAAGCGGGTATTATAGACATTTGAAAAATTGGCAAATGTACACATTGTGTGTAGAACGTAACGAATATTTGAGAATGTTTTTCTATTTGCTTACATTGTCATACCTACACATTGTGTAGACCAACAACGTGGCGCTAATATTCTCACCAAATAATTTACAAATATTTGACGCATTTATATTTGACGAATGTTTGGCGAGTGAACGCATCGTCTAAAGCCGGCTTTCGAATGTTATGATTTTGCTTTGTCGGAGGTCTGCTTATATTAGCCCCCAACAGAAATTTACTTACGAGTTAGTCTTACTATTATACGTCGCCTAGTGGCATTGTTGCAAACTAGCATGGAAAGATGCGTTAACATGCATCTTTCTTAATTAAGAATATTTCATAAGATTTCATGAATATTTGAAAAATGATTATAAAGCCAATAATAAATTTTAAAATATTTTTTAAATATTTTGACGTAGAACTACGTCTTTCTCCGCGGTAGGGGGGGTACCCACGGATGAAACGATGGAACGCGATGATGCAACGAAAACATGTCACACTTTGAACGTTTATATCTTCGAAACTAATAATCGTAGAGTAATCATTGACATCTCATTTTAAAGCTTAAGAAGTCCCATTTATGATAAAACGAGAGAGAGAGAGAGAGAGAGAGAGAGAGAGAGAGAAAGAGAGAGAGAGAGAGAGAGAGAGAGAGAGAGAGAGAGAGAGAGAGAGAGAGAGAGAGAGAGAGAGAGAGAGAGAGAGAGAGAGAGAGAGAGAGAGAGAGAGAGAGAGAGAGAGAGAGAGAGAGAGAGAGAGAGAGAGAGAGAGAGAGAGAGAGAGAGAGAGAGAGAGAGAGAGAGAGAGAGAGAGAGAGCATGCCTTCACGACGAGTCCTTGTGAATCATTGGCGAGATTATAAAAAAATTATTATTAAACCAAATGCTTTTTTTTGTTTTTAGTTTCCCATTAACAACGTAAGTACAATTAATAGAAATGTAAATTAACAAATACAAGAATTTTTGAAGTACCTAACCGTTTTTCTTTTCTCGATTGCAATGTTAACTATGAGTCGGCTATAACGTGAGAGGCTCCATCGAATTTTGACATCAAGAATCTTTGATTGTCCTGTGAGTTTGGACAACGAGTATCCTGCGAGAATTCTATAAGTTTCCTTTTTCGAGCATCATACGCGTTTTTCCATACTTCCTGCGAGTATCCTACGCTTTCTGCCATTGATCTTCTTCGAGCATCTTGCGATTCATGTCCGTTTACTCTAAGCATCGAGTACTTGCAACAGATTGGCGATATTTGCAACACATTGGGGAAGACTGGATTATCGCAATGATGTCCTCTGTCTTTAGTCCCCCTTTGCAACGTAAGTAAAATCAATGTAGACGAAAATTAAAAAATATAACAATTTTTGAAGTTTCAAAAAATTGGTTTTCAGATAATGATTGATATGTTAACTTTGAGTCGGCTATAACGAGAACAAACCTGCAATTAAAAACATCATAAAGTGTCGTGCGACTTTTGACAACGATTATCTTGCGAGCATTCTGTAAGCTTTATTATTCGAGCATCGTGCGCATTCTTTCTTACATTATATAAGTATCCTATGCTTTCTGACAAAGATCTCTATCGAGGATAGTTTGATTTGTGTGCGACTCCAATAAGCATCGAGTTTTTCCGATTCGTCGGCGAAAGTTAAGACATATGATTTTAAAAAAAGGAAATTATTCTTTAATTATGTTTTTAATGCTAGATACTATAAGATAAAAGTAAATATAGAAAAACATTTATTGTTTTATTTCTTTAAAATAAATTTATGTTTTAAAAAATTAAACAGGCACAGTAACAACTGTGCCGCAAACACGTAGAACTACGTCTACTGCACAGTATGGGCACAGCAACAACTGTGCCGCAAGCAACACGTAGAACTACGTCAACTGTCACTGATGATGATTGACGTGATCAAGGAAGGCTAAGGCCCACAGTCTGCCCTCTAGTCTGGCACTGTAAGGAGACATGAGAGGTGTAGCATAAGTGGGAGATGGCAACATCGCCGGTGAAATACCACTACTTTCATCGTTTCCTTACTTACTCGGTTAGGCGGAGCGCGTGCCCCGAGAGCTTTGTGCCCTGGCGGTTACGGTGTTCTAGAGCCAAGCGTGTCAGAGTGGCGTGAGGCCTCGCGGCCGATCGCCGTTAATACTCCCGCGTGATCCAATTCGAGGACACTGCCAGGCGGGGAGTTTGACTGGGGCGGTACATCTGTCAAAGAATAACGCAGTACGCCGTTGAAATACCACTACTTTCATCGTTTCCTTACTTACTCGGTTAGGCGGAGCGCGTGCCCCGAGGGCTTCGTGCCCCGGCGGTCACGGTGTTCTAGAGCCAAGCGTGTCAGAGTGGGCTGTAGCGCCGAGTTCATCATCAGTGACAGTTGACGTAGTTCTACGTTGTTGCTTAAAAAACAAACAAAAACAAAAAACAAACAAACAAAAGAAACAAAAAACAAACAAAAACAAACAAAAAAACAAACAAAAACGAAAACAAAAAACAAAAAATGGGCACAGTAACAACTGTGTCGCAAGCAACACGTAGAACTACGTCAACTGTCACTGATGATGAACTCGGCGCTACAGCCCGGTGTGGTCCTTTTGGAACGAGATTATAAAACAATAAATATGTAGATTTGAATTAATATTTCAAAAATATATTTCAAATATTTAAGAAAATATTGTCACCCGGTGATAAAGAAGAACATTTTTATAAATATTTTTTAAAAATTCTTAAAATATTCCTAAAATCACTTTAAAATGTTTCTTGCAATATTTGTATAGAAATATTCATTGTTCAGAAATATTTTTTGAAAACATTTTGTGCTGTATTGGTATTTACTACTGATACATACCAATAACAGGGGGAAAGTTACATTTACTAATATTATAGCAATAATAACTATAAAATAGTAACCCCTATCATAATTATTTTACTATGCAATTATAGTCGCAAATACCAAAAATTTTTCTCTCAGAATAGGCATGTAAAATGACTTATAGTTGTTGGATCTCTTAGCAACGGTGTCGTATATGTCACGCGTCGCTCATTGCGTCATTTTTTTATGACGGTGTCATATGTCACACGTCACTCGCCGCTCGTTGCGTGACTCCACCGAGCGATCCTTATTGCTAAAAGGGTAATCCTTCAGTTTAGCTACCCCAGCACAGAAATCGATGAAATTAGGCTTATTTGACGTGTTTTTGCACAAAACGACCGAATCTGGCAGAAAAAAGCGTCGCTCTGCCCCGCGAAGCGAGATATTAATCGTTAAAGTTGACAGGAATCAGGTTATGATTCCTGTCATACCGACGAGATGTAGCGACCATGAACATGTCCCGCGGCCACATGCGCATGCTCCGTGGCCGCGGGACATGTTCATGGTCGCTACATCTCGGCGGTATGACAGGAATCATAACCTGATTCCTGTCAACTTTAACGATTAATATCTCGCTTCGCGGGGCAGAGCGACGCTTTTTTCTGCCAGATTCAGTCGTTTTGTGCAAAAACGCGTCGAATAAGCCTAATTTTATCGATTTCTGTGCTGGGGTAGCTAAACTGAAGAATTACCCAATAATCTCCATCTTTCCTCCATCTTTCAGGTTCATAGTTTCGGATCAGACACCCTGTATATACAATTTGCATGTATTTTTTTATATTTTTTTATATTATCTCATTATTTTACATTTCAAAATATTAAAGTAAAGTTGTTAAAAAATAATTTTAGAAAATATTTGATATTTTATGTCGAAATATATTAAATTAAGGTATATAATATGTTGCAAACCATTCAATTTTCAGTCATACTACTTTTATGTAGGTATTTTATCTATTAAAGAAAATATCATTTACAGCCCGTGCTTGATCTTGGTAGCTTAATAATAATATTTCTGTGTGAATCTTGCATACTTTTTCCAAGCTCAGCGTGTAAAATAGCTTGCCGAGTTTTTGTCAGTCTTTAAAACACAGTTCTTTAATCAGTTCTCAACACAATTCTCAAATCACATTAGAGGATCGCTCTAGACCACCCTGTACATATATGATATGTATTATTTTTTTTAAATTACTTGTGTGAAGATATTTCTATATAATTACTGAATATGTATATTTTCTTAAAATTGTATTGTACTTTTTATTCATTCATAAACCGGTATATTGTTTGATTACATCTACGTTTAGTTATTTTAAAGCACGAGCGAAACTGAATATTAAGAAACATGGCAGTGTCTCGCGCCAAGTACTCGCGAAGTGAGACCACACCGTGACTCTTTTACGCGAACGCACGAGTTGCGAGTACCCAAGATTTTGAGATCTCATTCTTTTTACAGGATGTTCCAATGACCGTAGATATTGGTAGCGAATTTCGTGTCGGTGCTCGTTTATTCATCGCCGGAAGATTGAAGCTACTGCCACACTCGTAAGGATTTAATATTGTAATTTAATCGTTTCCGTACCTTTGCAAGTTTATTCGCATGACGAGATATATCATGATCCCTTGCAGGTTTTATGTGAATCTACAGAAGGGTAAAGCCATTTATCCTCATCCCGTTATACCGCTGCATTTAAACCCGCGTTTTTTATATGGCACTAGCGCCCCATACGTTGTCATGAATTGCTGGAATAACGGCGTGTGGAGTCATGAGGAGCGACATCAAGGCCATTTATCCTGGATGCCCGGTCGAGACTTCTTGCTTACGTAAGACCTTTGCGATTCGAACTGCATGTGATTCCTATAAATATTATTTACGAGTTTCTCTAACAACAAATATTTATTTGACAGCATTCGCTGCGAATACGAAGGATACACAATATGGCTGGGTAACAAGATGATCGGCGAATTTAAACATAGACTGCAATCATCGATCGCGGATACTCTACGAATCTCTGGCGACGTTGTGCTCTATCAACTCAGTATGAGTTACGCTTAAGGAACTGATGAATTACAAACGATATGATAATTGAGGAAAACGAATGTTAGAATACAGAAGTTGCTAATAAGATTTTACGCTGAATTGTTCGGCGATCACGAATATGCAACGCCAATATATACGATAATAATCTCGATCCAATGCTAAACTATAATTCCAGAAGATTCACCCTTTAATTCTCGTAAAATTTAGTGAAAATGACGCAAGTGTTTCTAAATGAATTTTCCTGAAAGAATTCTTCTGGCACAAATAAAAATTAATATTAATATAACATTAAAACTATGGCAGTCATTATTTGAAACAAATGATGTATTATATTATAGATATTTATTCTTGAAATATATTATACATAAAAGTATAATAAGTTGATATTCTGAGCATCCTGATAACCATGGATCCATCTTTATAAAACTTCAATTGGTATCAGAAACATGATTTTTTAGTTTGTACAGTATGTCGCGCGCGCTTGCAATATTCTATACAGGGTGAGTCATTTCAATTTACTTACCCCAAAAACTTTTTTATTTTTGATTGTAGAAAAAATGCTTCAGACAAAAGTTTGATTCAAAAGAGGACACATGATTCCGATGTAAGTTATGTCGTAGATATCGTTTTCAAGAAATTTTAAAGGCGACTAATTTCTTAAGGATATTCGAGTCGTACCCCACACAGAACATAATATTCAATAGATATCTATAAAATATCCCCAATATATATCCATGATATCCATTAGATATCTAATAGATATCCAAATGTCCGCATACGAGATCCACTGGATATTCATGGGGATATCTATTTGGACATCCATTAAATATCCAGTGGATATTTATATAAATAACTATTGCACGTCTAGTGGATATTGATTAGATATTTACTCGATGTTTTTTATTTTTATATATGTCCATTATATACAAATAGAACCCCATAAAGCACATAAACGTTGAATCTACATCTCAAAAATATTATTTCTCTAGATTTAAAAGAGAAGCCGGGTTTGAGCACCCGCGGATGTTGCGATTTTGCTTCGCCGGAAACCTGCTTATATTCGCTTCCAACAGAAATTTACTTACGAGTTAGTCTTACCATTATGCGCCGCTTAGCGGCGTCGTTACGAACTAGTAAATATCTGTGGTAGGCATGTGGTAGATACTTGGAGGACACGGATATGTGGATAACACGTGGATATCTAATGGATATCTTTGATAGATATTTTGTTGACATGGATATGTGGATAACGCGTGGATATCTCTGGGTATCTTTGACAGATGTTTTGTGGATATGGATATGTGGATAATATGTGAATATCTAATGGATATTTTTGATAGATATTTTATGGACATGGATATGTGGATAACGTGTAGATATCTAATGGATATCCCTGCTGGTTATTTGAGATATGGATATTTTTACATTGTTTGAGATTGCGCTACCCTAGCTGGAAATCGCATAAATCGCATGTCAAGTAGCCTTCAAGAATAAATTTGTCGACGTTAATGTTCAGTATAGCATGGGTCTTTCATCGCATCGGAAAGTTCGCTAATTGTTAGCAATAACACAGCCACGGCCGACCGGGCGCACAAATAAAGTCAAACAACAACGCTTTCACTAAGGAAAGATCCATGCTATAAACACCGCAATCGAAAACATGTAACGAGCACGTCGGATCTTCAACCGAAACCGTGACGTAAGCGCGATGACGTGGGCCACCGATGGCCAATCACCTTCCCGAAATTATTTGTAAAGAGCCTGGAGGGAGTTTCTCCTCGGAGGTGATAAAGGGATCGCCGCTGCGCCGCGGAATCGATTTCGTTCGAGGATCACCGCCAGTACACCGCTTCATACTATTCGCACTCGCTTGCTTGATTTCACCCGCTTAGAATCACCGCTCGTGCAAATCGCTTGAACGCTACTTGCAAACCGCTTAAACGCTACTCGCAATCCGCCCTCGACACCGAATTAGCTTGTGCAGCTAAATTCTTTGCTTTTCGCTGTGATAGATTCAGTGCGCGCTATCACTCACGGCTCTGAACTCTGTAAATAATTGTACACATTAGACTGTGAATATACTTTGTTTTATTTTCGTGTATTTTTGGACTTGCTGTTTTCTTTGTGGTCGTCTCGTTGCCTCGCGCTACATCGCGCTACCGCGTGCTCTCGAACATACATTTATATTAGATATCTATTAAATATCCACAATAGAGATGGACGTTATATGTAGATATCCAGTGGATATCTATTAAATATTTTGTTCTGTATGGATACAATCGTAGACAAAAGTGATCGAAATTCAAAACTCCGGAATATCTTTGTTCAAAATTCATCGTAAGGTTTGAAAATGTATCAGATGGTAGCCGCAGAGCCAAAAAATGATCATCTGGAAAAGTATTTTTGATTGCTAAGCCATTTTTTTGGCTGAATTTGCGAATATTCTATTTTTCTTTGACTAACTTTTGGAAGTGAAAATGCCCTGCATGTAATTAAAAAAAAAAGAATACATTGACAAGCCTCGCGTAAACCAACCTAACCATTCACTGATTATTTATCAAAGCAGAGTCTGACAGTTCAGGTTATGTAGTCCCTAACAGCAAATGTATATTCTGAGAATGTTCTGAGGATGTCGTACAGTATAAGATATTATAAGGATGTTCTCAGTATATTAAGTACATCCTTAGTATATTCTATAGATATACACGATATTAATGCTGTTAGGGGTTGTTGGTTGTGTTATTTGTTTATCACGTTTTACGATGCCGTTCAATCAAAATGTGTATCTCTAATAATGTTTTTAAAAAACCTTGGAAGTTAACTCGATACTGACAGAATGCGAATGAATAAGAGAGAATATGAGCGAGAGACTGAGATAGAGAGATCAGCTGTTTGCGACGTTGCCGCTCTTACGCCAACGCTTGATTGATACATCTTCAGAATAGCCGAATTTTGTGACACTTCAATTAATTTCTCGAAAACAAATGTCCTAAAAGTTTTGAAATTTTAATAAGTTTTTCTTTGATTAATATACTGTAGGGCAGACCGGGGCGGAGTCGTCACCAGGACGGAGTCGTCACTACAATTATCTCGAAATCTGTATGTTGTGTGAACCATCCATTAATATTATAAACACTACTTATGGTGCCCACGTGACCAACGGAGTTTACTGAGATTATATGCCGGCCATGTTGTGATTTTCATTAAGGCAAACGTGTTTTCGGAGGTCAAAAGTAAAATTTTTTGCGCGTCGAAAATTTTAAATATTATAAATATTATTTTCTCTCCGAATCTCGAGATAAGTGATTCTGAAGAGTAATGCATGCTGAACACGAATCCAGTAAAAATGTTTTATTTTCGTTGATTTCTAATATTTCATGAGCGATCAAACTTAAAATCTGTGTCCGGGGCGAAGTCGTCACCAAGCCATATCATGGAGGCTTCGGGCGAAAATCAGAGTCAAAGAAGCAGCAGTGGTCGGATTCCGGCGAAGACTTGGATAATACGTGCTGTGTGTGCACAAAGATGACAGAATAGAGCTGACGAGAAACAGTGCATTTCGTGCGAGCGTAGGGCACATGAAGTGTGTGCGCTTTTCTTGTAATTATTTTCCGCCATTGTGTTTTTAATTAATGTTTCCATTTTTCTATTAAAAAATAATTAATAAAATGTATCCTATCATTTTTCATGATCGGAATTATGAATTTTCATTTAAAATTCAGTCCGAGAATGAGTAACGACTTCGCCCCGGAAATTTTGACATTACAATTTTTGCACCTTTGTCGTTTTCACTCTATACCAGTTGAACAAAACGACGTAGATCAAAAATGTCCTTATAAATTTTGTAGCCAAGAGTTTACTCTTTACAACGGTATACCACATTTTACTAAAATTATTTGTTTTGTTGTTAAAAATCGGCACCGAAAAAATAGTGACGACTTCGCCCCGGTCTCCCCTACCCTCAAAAAAATTGATCAAAGTCTACAATCTGGTTATTAGTGTATTTAACTGGTTTATTTAAAAAAAATATAGTTTCCCGTAAGAACACGTGTTACATTAAAATCGCAATATCTCGCGAATGAGCGTCCTAATTAATTTCAAATTTTTATGGAAACTGTGGGAAGTCTTAAAGAACATGCTCATCGATGTTCATCTATTTCTAATATTTTTTTTAATTCTCGGAGATCGGACTCGATCATCCTTAAATAAAATTTGATTTTTTCTTTGAGAAAGTTGTAGATCTCGTCGACGTTTTCAAAACACTCTAATAAAGTTCTTTTTCGTTAAGAATTTCTCTCCTGAGATATTTTAAATTTTGTCATGATATTTTTAATATAATAAGATATCAAATATCTCGTAAAGTATTCACTTTGATGAGTTTACCTTGATACTTTTATACATAGAATAATGAAAGGCATCGAATAATACCTAATATTAATTAAGGGGTAACACCACTGTAGCGGCCCGGAAATTTTGACAATTTTTTATGGGAATATAGTGAATGGAATACAAAATCTGTTTAAAGGCCTTTATTGTACATACTTTAAAGTGTGTTCACAATTTTTTTCAATTTTTGTTTTTACAAAATGGCGGCGCCAGAGCTCAGCAAAGGAAGCCTCTAGTGTTCTGCGGCCGGAAAGATTTCTCCTCCAATTTTTGACCTGGAACAAAAAACCAAAAATTTTTTAGTTTTATATAAGATTAGCTCGAGAAAGACGTACGGAAATTAAAAAATATCATTTTTTGTAAAAATGGTGCACGTTTGAACAAAACGTTTTATTTTTAAAAACGTTTCATTTTTGTTCAAACGTGCACCATTTTTACAAAAAATGATATTTTTTAATTTCCGTACGTTTTTCTCGAGCTAATCTTATATAAAACTAAAAAATTTTTGGTTTTTTGTTCCAGGTCAAAAATTGGAGGAGAAATCTTTCCGGCCGCAGAACACTAGAGGCTTCCTTTGCTGAGCTCTGGCGCCGCCATTTTGTAAAAACAAAAATTGAAAAAAATTGTGAACACACTTTAAAGTATGTACAATAAAGGCCTTTAAACAGATTTTGTATTCCATTCACTATATTCCCATAAAAAATTGTCAAAATTTCCGGGCCGCTACAGTGGCGTTACCCCTTAAAGTCAAAATGCCCATTTTTTCTTCAATTCTTGACAATTTGGTAAGAAAATATCAAAATCTCAAAAAGGGTTTTGTAGAAAAAACTTTAGGCTTTAATATATTAAAAAGTCAAAAAATTTATTTTATTTTATTTTTATGCAAGTGATATACGCCCACAAAGTGACAAGAAAATTTCCTATTTCGTCGAGCGTTGTTTTCTGTACGTTAAAATTACCATAATTGAAGAACACAAATAGGAAATTTTCTTTGTCGGTAAATAAATAATAAAAATGATTTTATTTCCTTGACAATAACTGGCGATTTTACTAAAATAGATCAGCACGACGTTTGGACCCCCTCCTTTTCAAGTGTATAAAAGAATTAAAATGTTCTTACAAAGACATAATATATTCAGTAGTCACATTGTATTTGCAAGTCAGATCTAAAGACTGGAAAAATATATGTGAATATAATATAAAATAGTGAGAGATTAAGACTAAAAAAGTTTCCTGAAAACTTGCATGTTTTGTGCGTTATATTACAGTAGAATGTGAAAAACAGAAGTGTATAATAGGGTGATTCAAAAAAACCTTTTTTTTTCGCGACGCACCCCAAAATATCAAAGCTTACCTAAAAAAAGAATTTTCCTCAAAAGTTGAGCAAAATCGAACAAGTTTTAGAGGTCGCTACTAGCGATTTTCAATATTTTCGATTAAAAAATCGGTTTTTTTTTCAAATGTTCAAAATTGCATAACTTTTCGAGTTTTAATGATAGAGGCATGAAATTTTCAGGGAATCTTCGTCAATTCATGTAATTTCGTCAATTTCATGTAAATTCGTCAATTTCAAGCTTTGAAAATAAAATTATTATGACAAATTACAAAAAAAGTAGCATTGTTATAAATCTATCTATTTTACAAATATGAGTCGCAGTAAAAAAACAATTGCAATTCGTAAAATTGAATGGTGTTATTGTATTAGGCAGAAAAGAAGTTGATGTTGTAACCAAAAATTATTGAATATGTAGCATTTGGATAATTTATTATTCTATCAACTTAAATTTGACAACAAAAGTTGGAATGCAATACAGACACCTAAATAAAAATTATGACATGCGTTATTTTTACATTACGGGTAACGTGGTTTTTTGAATTTGTTGTTTAAACAAATTTTCAGCAACAAATTCACCGATGTTCAAGCATTTGATTATTGAAATGTATTTTTGGATTACCTAGATGTAATTTAAAGTCAAAACCATGTCCCAGATCGCTGGCGCCTATTTGTTATAGACGATTATTTTTTTATTATAAACAAAAGAAACGTAAAAAAATTGTTTCCGAAAATAAATTTTCTAACTCGATATTCATAAACTACATGAATTGACGAAGATTCTCTGAAAATTTCATGCCTTTATCATTAAAACTCGAAAAGTTATGCAATTTTGAACATTTAAAAAAAAAACGATTTTTTAATCGAAAATATTGAAAATCGCTGGTAGCGACCTCTAAAACTTGTTCGATTTTGCTCAACTTTTGAGGAAAATTCTTTTTTTAGGTAAGCTTTGATATTTTGGGGTGCGTGGCGAAAAATAAAAAAAGAAGGTTTTTTTTAATCACCCTAGTGTATAATTAGCATGGTCAATCGTGAAATGTATAGCTTGTGTTAGGAAGCACGTCTGCACCTTTCGACTAAGGACAACTCAATAAGCACTATTTTGCAAACAATAATAGTTTATGACAAATAGAGGTTGATAATGTGGCCCCCTATTATTTTGTCATATATTGCTATCATGTTCTCCGAGTCCTTTTGTAGGTTGATCGCTTAATTATTATTGTTGTGTTTCGGAATGTCAATAATAAGAGTCGAAGTATATTGCACGTGAGTTTATTTCTTTGGTCGAGACTGTTTGTACAATAGAGACTGGCGGACTGGCGACTAACGACTGACGACTACTCGGAAGCGCGCGACCTCAGAGAGAGAGAGAGAGAGAGAGAGAGAGAGAGAGAGAGAGAGAGAGAGAGGAGAGGGAGAGGGAGAGGGAGAGAGGGAGAGAGGGAGAGAGGGAGAGAGGAGAGAGGGAGAGAGGGAGAGAGGGAGAGAGGGAGAGGGGAGAGAGGAGAGAGGGAGAGAGGGAGAGAGGGAGAGAGGGAGAGAGGGAGAGAGGGAGAGAGGGAGAGAGGGAGAGAGGGAGAGAGGAGAGAGAGGAGAGAGAGAGAGAGGAGAGAGAGAGAGAGAGAGAGAGAGAGAGAGAGAGAGAGAGAGAGAGAGAGAGAGAGAGAGAGAGAGAGGAGAGAGAGGAGAGAGGAGAGAGGGAGAGAGGGAGAGAGGGAGAGAGGGAGAGAGGAGAGAGGGAAGAGGGAGAGAGGGAGAGAGGGAAGAGAGGGAGAGAGGGAGAGAGGGAGAGAGAGGGAAGAGTGAGAGAGGGAGAGAGGGAGAGAGGGAGAGAGGGAGAAGGGAGAGAGGGAGAGAGGGAGAGAGGGAGGAGAGGGAGAAGAGGGAGAAGAGGGGGATTAGGAGATGGAGAGGGGGAGATGGAGGTGAGGGATAAGGGAGAGAGGGAGAGAGTGAGATAGGGGAGAGAGGGGGAGAGGGAGAGGGAGTAGGGGGGGAGATAGTGGGGATATGGAGAGGGAGATGGGAAGAGGGATAGAGAGAGAAGAGAGAGAGGAGAAGAGAGATAGAGAGAGAGAGAGAGAGAGAGAGGGAGGAGGAGGAGAGGAATAGATAGAGATAGAGATAAGAGAGAGAGATAGAGAGAGAGAGAGATAGCGAGAGAGAGAGAGAGAGAGAGAGAGAGAGAGAGAGAGAGAGAGAGATTGATTGATTGATTGATTGAAACAAAGCATAATAATAAAATCATATACAGAAGTATCGCAAATAAGTTTAAAGCAAAAAACCTGATACTAATCTTAGAGCTAACAGTTCAACCGATCAGGAGTGTGAGCGAATGTATGCAAAAGAGCAGGCAATGTCAGTCAAACTCCAATGCAAACAAATACGAACGGAGAAGATTCTTAAAGGAGCCAAGAGTAGATGCAGATTTAACATTGTCAGGAAGAGAGTGCCAAAAGTACATTGCAGAGAGTCGGAAAGAGTTGCGATAGGTAGTGGTTCTATGGAGAGGAATGTGAAAGGTATGCGAAGATGAGGCCAAGCGGTCTAATCTCCTCAACGCTAAATCAGGAGGAATGAAAAGTTCCTGAAGATAAGAAGGAGATTGCGTATAGAGAATGCGGTAGGTCTGGCAGCCAAGAAAATAAAGCCTTCTATTTCCGACCGAAAGCCATCTCAAACGACGCCTGAACGGAGTAATGTGCTCATCACACCTAAGATTGAAAATAAATCTAATGCAACAGTTAACCAGTCTCTGCAACTTAGTATTCAACTCACCACTTAAACTGTGATAAACAAGACAGCAGTAATCAATATGAGGTATGATCAGAGTATTCACAAGTCTGATTCTAAGCGCAGTAGAAAGGGAGTTCTTATTAAACTTGAGTTTGTACAGAGCGTGATGCACATTCCGTGAGACATGTAAGACATGCTTTTTCCATGAGAGGTTGGACATTAAAATTACACCCAAATTTTTCAAATCACTCACAAAAGGGAGAGGCGTTTGGTCAACAATTATCGGTGGTAGAAGGGTGATGTCAATATTATTAACATGAGTTTGACTGCCAAATACAATAACCTTGGATTTAGCAAGATTGAGTTTAAGGCCATTTGCACTAGCGTATTCAAAAATGGCACGGGCATTCCTAGAAATCAGCTCAAGGCCACGAATAATATCAGCAGGTGGACATGAGAAATATATCTGCTTGTCATCAGCAAAAAGCATGTGGTTAGAGTAAGACAAAACTTTGCTAATGTCATTAATGAAGAGGGAGAATAGCAGAGGACCAAGCACCGAACCCTGAGCAACACCCAGGGACATTGATAGCCAGTCAGAACAATTCCCCACATCATCAACCACGGCTTGAGAGCGGCCAGTTAAGTACCAGAAGATCCAAGTAATCACGGCATCAGAGAAACCAATCTCCAACAGCTTGATAAGTAGAAGGAGATGCGAGACCGTGTCAAAAGCTTTGCTGAAGTCAAACAAAATCATGATGGTAACAAGTCCATTATCAATCCCCTCCCTGATGTCATCGCAAACACGCAAAAGAGCAGACTGCGTACTATAACCAGGGCGATATGCCGATTGTCTAGGATCTAAAATGTTATGCTCATTTAAATAGTCAGTAATCTGTGCGGCAACAATCCTTTCAAGAATTTTAGAAAGTTCAGGCAAGTTTGCAATCGGTCGCGTATCAGACGGGGACAAGGGAGTGCGAATCTTAGACAATGGACGAATTAAAGCCCGCTTCCATTCAGAAGGAAACATGGAAGACTCCAATGACTGATTGAAAAGTGCAGTGAGCCATGATGAGATACCAGGCCAAGCGATACGCAGAACCTGAAGAGGAATGCCATCTGAACCAGATGCGTAGTTGGCAGGTCCAGCAACAATATGCTTAAAAATCATATTAGGTAGTATCGGAGAAAAGACAAACTCAGGTCGTTCAGGTGGGCGAGCAACACGAGAGATAGCTAAGATAAAATCATTGTAACTCAGCGGTGATGCTCAGGAAACCAAAGCGTAGTGAGCATTTAACTGATCCGGTGTGAAAAAGTGGAGAGGGGAAACAAAAGAAGACTTTGCAAGTCTAAGACGAGCCAACTCTCTCCACAACTTAGCCGGGTCAGTGATGCCGCTCAGAGAACTCAAGTAAAACTCACTCTTAGCACGATTAATGTCCGCATTGAGCTGACCACGAAGGAGCCTATATCTCGCATATCCCAGCAAACTGTTCGAACGCTTAGCCTGTTTATATAGCAAATTTCGGTTACGAAGACGCATCCTGAGCTCACGCGAGAGCCACGGCACAGGGCGCCTTCTTACAACGAATGCTCGAGCAGGCGCAAAAACATCAAGAACACCACGTAAAGTACGGGATAACAAAGCACAGGATTCCTCAACGTAAGAATCATGTGGCAGATTGCTAATTACAGATCTAGCATTATTAATACAAGGCTGAAGAAACTCAAGAAACTCAGAATCGACAATACCTTTATAACTTCGTCGTAGAATAGAGCACCGAATGTTGAAATTGAAATTAATTGAAAGCGAAAGTTCAATGAGATCATGACCGGCTATAAAAAGACACAAGGATTTGTTAAACGATAATACCTTGTCGCGATCATCGACTACCAAGACATCAAGCCATGAGTCAGAAGAAGCGGTATGATGGGTGGCGTCCGAGTTCACAATATGTAACGATAGGCTAAACATTAGATCACGCAAGTAATTCGCTTCATAGTTATTAGCTAGTAAATTACAATTAAAGTCGCCACCAATAATGATATTCTTATAAAGATGTGAGCAGCCAGTCAACGACTCAACAAAATCACGGAGAAGGTGACCTTTTGGTCTCCTATAGACCGACGCAAACAAAATCGATTCGTTATGAGGCGAGCGGACTTCAATAATTAAATATTCAGGATCGTTAACATGGCCACTCACGGACGCAGCTATAACCACAGCTTTGAGCGAATTATGAACGTAGACGGCAACACCCCCGCCAATCCGACCAACCCGATCATTGCGAATTAAAAAGTAATTATCCAAAGCCACAAGATCATCAGAGACACCAGCATGGAGCCAGGTCTCGGATACGGAAATAATGTGGTAAAATTTAGAGCTGAAGTGAAGTCGGATAAATTCGATATGTCCCCGCAAAGAGTTAGCATTAAATTGAGCTACACGAATTGAAACAGTACCCGAGACCAAGCCACGATGCGAGACGGAAGTTAATAAGCGATCAGAATGAGTGTGTCAAAAGAGCTTATCAAGATCAGCTGCAGAATTAACCAAAACAGCGGGCTCACCATCAGAGAGTCTGACATATACGACCCCCCTTGACCCAGACATACTTGTACAACTTATCCTTGGCAACACGCTTGGTACGCTGCAACAATTCATGTAACTCTTTAGGCAGAAGCTCATTTACATAAATGCTACGATCAGAGTCGTTTCCGCAAACTTCCCTCTGCATGAGTGCGCGACGTGCTCTCTTTTTAGAAATGACAGTGTCACGGACTGCACTCGAAGATAAGGTGACAATAAATAAACTGTTGGAAGAGACCGGCAACGATTGGTCATGCTGTGACGCCGGCAAAGGCCTACGAACGACTGCCCTGATGTCAAGAATATGACAAGCCAGATCCGAGACATCTAGGGTCGAGAACACGTTCCGAACACACGCCGAGGGGGTAATAGGCATCACAGCAGGCACACCAGATATGATAATTTTGTTATCCACCTGAGTCCGCGGAACAAGCTGAAAACCACTCCGATCACTCACCAAATCACGGACCTCGTTAGTGAGAGCAACGCACTGTTGCTCTAACTTAGTAATACGCTGAGTATTCTGATCAACAATACTCGCAATGGCATTCAACCTATTAAGCTTGTCGTTAAGCTCATCGTTTGTATGCTGCTGACTTTCAATAAACGCAGATAGTGTGGCATTAGACTCCCGCAACCAATCACTAATCTCACCATTAGTACGCTGTTGACTGTCAATAATGCAGAAAGTCGCCCATCAGACTCTTTCAACGATAATTAATTCACGAAGAAAGCACATTAGTTGCGTCGTCACTCTGAGACTGCGATTGAGTGCAAGTGCCCACGGGAGTAGTCATACTTTCAAAATTAAATGACCGCGCAGTATTTTCTACCCCAGGTGTAAGAGGTAA
>NW_027250341.1:0-25891 GCF_030848795.1 Temnothorax nylanderi | reverse complement strand
AAGCCTTACGTTATTATATTGCGATAGATTTAAGATTCATTCGATTTATTAGTCTCAGCATTGCATTGCTTATTATTTAACTGAGCAGTTATAAGTTTCCGTGCGTTATTTCGTAAAGAAATTATCTTAAGTGCGTCATTGCAAATTACGTTCAAGAATTACATGTACTTCATGACATTTGCGGTATATTTATGAAGTCACAACGTTCAATATTCTGTTGATAATATTTTGATAGCGACATACTAGCGTTTTGCGATTTGCGATCACGACACTCACAATGTCGTACAGAAAATATTACTTGTCATATTTACTGCCAATATTCTTTAATTATGTTTAATTTTCTAATATTTACTGAATGGAAGCATCATTATTATTCTGCTTTTATTTCAATTGCGCTATTATTTTATGTGCTTGCCATATATGTGAATTGATATTTATGTTATTCTATTATTGTGTCTTTGCTCATCAGGAGGAGCTTTTATAAATATACTGAGATAACTAAATCCCTGTTGCTCGTTCACCTTAGTTACTTTCTCACTGCTTTTTGCATTATATTTTTAAACAGTTTCCTACCTGGGTAACAAACAATAAATACTAATAAATTTAATTTATCACAAAAAGTTAATAAATGCAGTAAATAATGCAATAAATAATTTTTTTATAAATTTAAGAGTTTTTATATAGCAAATTTGCAAATTCAATAAATGAAAAAAACAGAACAATTTTGAAAATTATTTTTATACTAAAAATATGTTGACGCGATAGTCCGAGCTTATATTTATCAATATTAGTTAATTTAATGATTTATAGTTGAGGTTATGTATTCTCTATATATATTCTCATTTCAGTATTAAATGATAATATAAAATCACATTCAATTTTAATAAAATTGGATTTATTAAGTAACAATTCTTACACTTTTATTTTTTCTCTTGCTCACTTTGTCATAAATTGACATATACTATACACTATCTTTACTAAAATATACTCAAAGCGGAAATATCCCATTATTGGCGGACGACCAATCCGCATCCTGCAGCCTCGGTGTCCCATCCTTTATTAAAGGATCCCTAGACACAAAGCTTTTAGAGAGCCTCTATCTCTATAGTTTGGAGTGTTCGGACACGAACCATAGAACGGACACGAAACCATGTACTGTTACCGCGCGAGCGTATGGGCGTAGTTGACGTCCACTTTCTCAGAGGATATACTTAGGACAGACGTTGTAGAGTCCCTATATAAGAGTCTGGCCACTGAGTGGACTCACGCGTATTGGCTCAATCAATCTTTTGTAACAAAATGGTGAAACGTACCAATTAAAATGCGACTACAGCCCCCTTCTCCTTCTTCTTCTTCTTTAAGTTAAGGCTGGCGACTACAGCCACTGAATGTCCTTGACTCTAGAGATGCTAGAGTCCCTGTATAAGATGCGAGACGCCATTTTGTTACAAAATAGCCTCAGTGGCCAGACTCTTATATAGGGACTCTAAGACGTTGTAGGAATTCGTAATCGGAATTATACCGTTGGCCAAGATGGCCGTCAAGTTCACGTGTTCAAGTAATGACGCAGAGGTTTAAGACGATCATATATTTACAAAGGCGTATTACAGTATATACAACGTTGGCGGATGTCAGATAATATTTACACTGGTGGGTAAAAAACCCGGTAATGAGTTCGGCGGTCGCGTAACAATATTGTATGCGAAATACCGTGGAACTGTATACGATAACGTTTCGTACTCGTACAAACAAATGTCCGTTATATTTGACTAGAGAAAACACGAGTTCTGTTTCACTGTCGAGACACGAGTGTTCCGTTACGGATGCGCACGCTTTTTCGATTGCGGCGCTGGCGTGAAAAGTCTTAAGGCGGCTCTCCATCGCTTCGTATTTCAGCCAATATATGAGCGGCTGGACAATTTCCATATTGTCCGGGAAGGTGTGAGTCGCTATAACGTCCCTCAAAACGGGATGGCCGCTCTCATGGTTGGTTTCTCTCCGGCAGAAGCTAATAACCAAAAAGGAAAGACTAACCACGTGTTTTAACATTTCTTCTCTTTCATAATTTTTTTTATTTTATACGGAAAAAATCAAATCTGCCTTGTTGATAAACAGAGTAAGTAGTATGAAAAACGATAGAAATTAGTTTTCTAATTAATTTTTTTATTTCGAGTTAAATTTCCGGTAATTTTCTATAACTATATTCACTGTGTGATTCTTTTGACTTAAGGGGATCCTAAATACCGACAATTACAGTAAAAGCTCGTTCTTTGAAACGGCTTTATAGATCGCAAAATCCTTTTACAGGAGTAAAGTATAGGTACTAATGAAGAGTGAGATTATAAAAAATTAGTAATAATTGAAAAAAATGTAAAAATGCTGTCACCTCATTTTCTAATATAAACAGTTGTATAAGTAATATGTACGAAATGAAATGTTCCCACTCTTCAGAAGACGTGCACAAACAATAACGTACCTTTGAAATTGAGATTGAAAGCCTGGAATAAAAATGAGAGCTTCGAAGAAATTATAACCTATAACCATGTCTATCCTTGTCTATCATCATTGTCTATACAAGGACAGATATAGAATTTGGTCGATAATACAGACGGCTTTAGGATCCCTTTAAGGCCTCCACACAATGAAAAATATAAGGAACAAGGAACAGATATTAGCGATTAGGACTAAAAAATAAAAAATAAAGTCAGATACACGATAAAAAATACAGGCAACGGAAACAAGGAATAACACAGACAATGGATTTTTAACCTATCGGAAACCGTGTATTAATGTTACACCAGCTTTATTCCTGATTTCTTATTTCTAATTGCTATCCGAGAAAATAGTATATTGTGCACCAAGGGGCGAAAGTAGCGTTTTTCAGACAAGTGTGAAGTTTGCCGCCCTCGCCTTCGGCTCGGGCGGCAAATCACACGAGTCTGAAAAAGCTTTCGCCCCGAAACGCACCCCATACAGCACAAAATGTTTTCAAAAAATATTTCTAAATATTTCTATAAAAATATTGCGAGAAACATTTTAAAATGGTTTTAGAAACATTTTAAAATGGTTTAAAAACCTTTTGTGGTAACATTTTTAAGAATATTTTAAGAATCTTTTAAAAATATTTTTAAAAACGTTTTTTTTTATCACCCAGATAAAATTTTCTTAAATATTTAAAATGTATTTTTAAAATATTAATTCGAATCTACATATTTATTGTATCATAATCTTGCTTCAAAATATTTAAAAAATATTTTTATTTCTTATTGGTTTTATAATCTTTTTTCAAATATTGTTGTAATCTAAAATTACAACGAGTAATTATTAAATTAATTATAATAAAATTATAGAATAGTCTTTCGAAAGACTTCGAGGAAATTGTCTTTCGAAAGACTTCTCAATTTACGCCGACGCGGACGTGGAAGTCCATCAAGCTTCCGCGTCAATCGAACTATTGCGATATGCATAGGAATGTGCGACAACGCATTTCGACAATCGCGGAACCGCGGGATCACAGCGAGATTGCGAATGCGCTCGGTCACTGACCGACCTCATTCGGGGGGCCTTCGAACCCGGCGGAAAAGCGCTGACAGGGCATAAGTCAAAATAATATAAGGGACCGCCGAAGAAGTCGGGACGGAGAGTAGTACAACCGACACTCTGCCCGTGTCCGTTCCCGTAAGCCGTGTCGCGTAGCAAAAGTATACATTATAACGAATTACGGACGAGTAGTAGTAAGTGCAGAAGGCAAGGCCAAGTGTAAATTAGTAAATGTAAAGAGGCGCTGAAATAAAGCTCCAACGTAAGGTAAAACGAAATGAAGTTAGTTTAACGACGCCTACACCCCGTTCCACCTACGAACCCGAACCCTTCCTAGTCTGCCCGCCTGTGCCTGCCGAGTTCCAACTCGTAAGGTCGAGAGATCCCAGAAATAATAAACGTTTTGCCGTATATAAGCCGTCACCAACCGGCGACGCGGCATAACAATATTTTCAAAAATATTTTTGAAATATTATGAAATATTCTTAATTAAAGATGTATGTCGCTTATGTCAAAATAAAGGGATAAAGCTGAAATTTACAGAGATTGTGCACTTACATATCCCAAAAACCTGCGTTAAATTTGCGATCGATTGTCCGACCCGTTTCTGAGATATTTACTTTAAAAGTTACAGAAATTGTATATATATATTATCACGACTTTTTCACTCCCGGAACGGACCGGGGCGTGTGCCGGATCAAAAGGGGAAAGGAGAGCGGGATGATAGGCCTCTCCGGTGATTCTCTCGCACCTCCGACACTTCACGAAACGATTTTCTTGTTGGGCGCCAGACGCGTGAATTCGCGTCCACGAAATCGCGAGAAATCAAAAACGAGACGCAAAACGAAATAAGTCGGTGTGCGAGGGAATGGCTAGCTCGACCTAATAGCAGGGCGGGGTTGATGGAGGGCAGCGCAGTATTCGGCGGGGTGACGTCTCATAAATAATGTCGTAAACTCAAGCAATTAACAAATAAAGGATAACATTTATTCTTTAGTAATCTTCGGATGAACAGTAAATGCCACTTCGGCGTCTCTTAATCGAACCAAAACAAATAGGTGATTGATAACGCGGGCGTCAGATTTTGTAATAACCAATTATGATAACGCGGGCGCCAGAAATAAACGGAAAGTTACGTTAACTCAGTAAACGCGCGGAATGCGCCGTTAGTAAGCGAAATAACGCGAGAAGAGAATTTCTGAATCACCGAAATTATAGAAGTTCACAGATAGTAATAGCAGAAGATTACGCGGACAAATCATATGGAATAGCGGTCAAATTACGACCGAATGCGACGTAACTGGAATAAACGCGAAATAATAACGTGAAATACCGCAAAATGATAGTGCGTCACGCTCGGAGCGCGTGAGCGCACGGTCCAAACCCGTGCAGAGATTTTGTCGCCAAATAATCTTATTCTAACGCAAGTAGTATTCTTAATCTAACGCAGGTAATAGTCTTAGTCTAACGCAGAGAATAAACGTGACGCGAATAACGTCCCAACGCAAGAAGGAAAAAACGCAACATGAGATATCGCCAAGGACATCCTAACGCGAAGAACAAGGCGCCGGGGCGCTCGACATAACGCGAAATACTAAACTAACGCGAGAAAATAGGCGGACTTACCGCGAACAATACTATACCTAACGCGAAATGACCGATTTATCCTAACGCAAGAAACTGAGATTACGCAAGTGATTCTGATCGAACGCAACACACGCGATCGTCAGCGATCGTCCAACGCGAAAAATGATGCGCCGAGACACTCGGCATAACGCGAAATACTCGAATTAACGCGAGAAAGATACGGAATTACCGCGAGGAATAACGAGACGCAACATTAGGTCGACGCGAATGGTACCTTAAGGCGAACCACATCCTACCGCGAATAATATCTCAGCCGATATCGCGAGGATAGTCTAAATGTCCGAACGCGAATCGTAAGTGACGCAATTAAACCAACGCGAATATCCCTCTGACGCCATTAATATCGCGTGCAGAATCTAAGATTCGACCGGGCGCAATACTACGCATAACGAGACACGCGGTCGTGAACGCGAAGGGCGCGAGAAATGGCGTATTCGCGATATCGAACGTCGTCATCGACGCGCCTACCGCGATCTCCAGAGGTTCGTAGATTTCGATCGCGATCCCACGGCCACGAGACCATTCCGGTGCCCCTCGCTCTCGCTATCGATCGCTAAATACGCCTTGTCGGCGAATACGCTAGTTATCGCGAATTTTCCCGAGCGAGAGCGCGACCCGGGGAGCGGTGTCGTGGCTTTACATAAACGTTACCGAGGCAACCTCACCGTAGGCAGATTCTCTCCCGAGGGTCCTCGCCGTCGTCCCAAGGGTCGTAAAGAGAGCAGCCGGACGTCGTACGCAGCTTCAAAATGCGACTTAATGCGAAGATAAAGCACCGCGACTAGGCCTTTGACGTGCGTCGATTATCGAGGACGATCCACGAATGCTCCCGAAATTTCGCTCGATGGCGGAATCGATAGCGCACCCCACCCCGGGCGTACGCGGCCCCGCGACGTTGGAGCGCGGACCAATGAGGGGTGAGCTCGCAGGCTCGCGGCGGATTCGTGCGTAGGGCCGTGAATTACGGCTTTCCGCAGGGCGCCAAACGGCCCTTCGCTCGCGCGGCAAATTTTTTGGGATTCTTTCCGGCGGCGGACGGGACGTGTCTGCCTCCGTATTCCTCCTTTTCGGTTCGGGAATGGTGGCCACCTATCCCGGAATCCGGTCAGCAGTGTGAGGAGGGCAGATTAGCGGATTTAGCCCCGGCGTCCCGGGGCCCTGCCATTATGGGTCCGCCCGCCGCTGTGTCACGCGCCGCGCGCGTGTTTTCCTGCGCTCCGTCGCTCTCGGCGGCCCGCGAGTCGCTTCGATCCGCTTGCCGTCGTCCGATCTCTCGCCGTTATCTTTCTTGTCGACTCCGTTTTCCGCGATCCTCTGCATCTTCTCAGGAAACTCCGGTCTTCGGCTCGGTGAGGCGCCACGCAAATGATACAAAATAAAACAAAAAGGATCAGAATATGCAACGCGATTACAATATGCCCCTGGAGATCTCGTATCGATTCGTTGAACCGTCCTCGGGCGTGAAAAAGGTCGCGAAACCCGCACCTTGTGACGACGGCGGGGCGCTGCAACGATGCAGCGAAACTGCAACGTCACAACATATATAGATATACTTCCCATGTAAATATCCCAGGTAGCACACATGGTCTTATTGACATCAATTTAAGGTCATATTTCGTCCACGACGTCATATGTCCTTTATATGACGTGTATTTGGCGTCCTATTGTGGATATGAAAGTATGACGTCATGAAAAGGACATGAATTAGACGTCATTTTAACCCTTTGAAGCATACATTTTTCTTTACACGGAAAACAGCTGAAATTTGTTACTCGGGGGTTTTCGGGGTCGCTGATCACAAATATGACCTCAGATTTTCAAAATTCAAAATGGCGGATCCAATATGGCGGATCAAATTCGTAAAAAGTTTCTTGCTCAAGATGAAATTTGTCACTCGGGGGTTTTCGGGGTCGCTGATTACGAATATGACCTCAGATTTTCAAAATTCAAAATGGCGGATCCAATATGGCGGACCGAATTTGTAAAAAGTTTCTTGCTCAAGTTGAAATTTGTTACTCGGGGGTTTTCGGGGTCGCTGATCACGAATATGACCTCAGATTTTCAAAATTCAAAATGGCGGATCCAATATGGCGGACCGAAGTCGTAAAAAGTTTCTTGCTCAAGCTGAAATTTGTCACTCGGGGGTTTTCGGGGTCGCTGATCACGAATATGACCTCAGATTTTCAAAATTTAAAATGGCGGATCCAATATGGCGGACCGAATTTGTAAAAATTTTTACCATAACCACCATTATTTTATGACATTGATCCGCCATATTGGATCCGCCATTTTGAATTTTGAAAATCTGAGGTCATATTCGTGATCAGCGACCCCGAAAATCCCCGAATGACAAATTTCAGTTTGAGCAAGAAACTTTTTACGAATTCGGTCCGCCATATTGGATCCGCCATTTTAAATTTTGAAAATCTGAGGTCATATTCGTGATCAGCGACCCCGAAAACCCCCGAGTAACAAATTTCAGCTTGAGCAAAAAGCTTTTTACGAATTTGGTCCGCCATATTGGATCCGCCATTTTGAATTTTGAAAATCTGAGGTCATATTCGTGATCAGCGACCCCGAAAACCCCCGAGTGACAAATTTCAGCTTGATCAAAACTTTTTACGAATTTGGTCCGCCATATTGGATCCGCCATTTTGAATTTTGAAAATCTGAGGTCATATTCGTGATCAGCGACCCCGAAAACCCCTATGTATAATATTATACATGAATTCGGTAAATACTTTTCCTAATAATGAATTTTTCGCTTAAAAAGTGATATTTTTTAGCATTTGTTTATTGATATCAACAAATTCGGTGACAATATTCACCAATTGCGTGTAATTTTAGATTCTCTGACATGTTACGATATTGAAATTACAAAAAAACCCGAAAAAATCGATTAAAAACTGGCTTAAAAACGGAAAAAATGGTGGTAATCTAGATGGGATAGATTCTATCCCGCTGTGCCGCAAAGGGTTAAGACCAAATTTGGTACACGACAATTTTATTTTCATTTTTTGAGTTTTTCTTAATTAAAACAGACCCATACAGCATAGAAGCTTGCAAGACATTGCAGGAACGTTACAAGTTGCAATGTAATGTTGTAAAGACAATTGCAACATTTCGTTGAAATATTAGAACAACATTGCAGAAATATTATAAGAATAATTGAAAATATAGTACTATAACTTACTCCGTGGACATATATGCACACACATACATAAAGAATAGATTTTTTTTAGATTTATGTTTCTTTAAATTTAATTCCTAATTATTTTTCAACTTTGATTTAATTCATTAAATAAATTCTTTATTTTGTCAGGTAGCGTCTTTAGGCGTTATCATGCATGTTGTTAACGTTATTATATTATTGTAATATTATATTATGTTAAATATACGAATTTCATATTAATAATTATTGTACATTAATTGTAATTGCGTTATTATTTTTAATATTTACCGGTTATTATCATTACACGATTTTTGAACACTATAAAGATATGTTATATAGAAGTATAAGCAACAAGGAAGCGTCAGAATCAAAGGATCACCACTAGTCCGTTCGATCATCGATGTCAAGCGACGTTAGGTGCGGTACTGACTCGGATGGGTGACCGCGCGGCTGTATGCACACGATGCACACACGACATATACATAATAAATGTATTTTTTTTTGTTTTTCTAAAATTCTTAATTCACAACAGCATAACGGCATATACATACTTTTAAATGACTCATATTTATGTCATTTTTAAAGCATTTTTAAAATTATGAACATATTTTATTTTTTAAAACAATATTTCTAAAAGATTTTACAAATATTATTGAATATATTTATTTGCAATCTTTTAAAAATATTTTTGAAAATACTTTTCTGACATGATCTGACGGACATAGAAACATTCTAAAAATATTTTTGTAAATTATTTTAAATTATTTTAATCTTCCTAAAAAATATTTTAAAAATATTTAAAAAACATTTTATGCTGTATGGGACACGATATTTTTTACAATACCTTTACGGAAAGTTCGACTTTCATGCCTAGAGAGAGGCGAGAGTGGTCAATTTCAAGCCAGGGCTTACTTTCCTCCCTAGGGAGGAAAGTGGTTACTTTCTGCCCGCTATGCCGCATGCCGCTCTGGCGTGAAATTGGCCGCTTTCGCCCCTCTTTACAGGCATGGAAAGTCGAACTTTCCGTGGAGGTGTTGTGAAAAATAATTTTGACTAATCATATAGAATTATATATTATTCAAACAGAATAAATCACTTTTTTCGCCAGTCAAATAATAAACAACAATGGAAATAAATCGACTCTACTGGCCATTATAATCGCCAAGACAATACGATCACGATTTGGTTCGATTATCGTTAAGGCGCTCTTTTAACCAATATAAATTGATGTAATCTTTGATACTTATATATATAAGCATCTCATTTAAATAATTAAATTTATTGCGAAAAATATTATTTCAGCCAGAATTCGAACCTGGAACCTCCCTCATTCCGTGATGGATGTCGTACCAATTCTACCACTGCACAGTGGTCCCAAATCCCAAAAACCTGGCCAAAAGTCGATATTTTGAAGTACTCTATAATGCATAATTATTTATATTTTTATCATTATATATGTCTGAACTATAAGTCTGTATATGGATAATAATTTAAAATGCTTCATTGTAATAGAATCGGCTATCGAAGTTGTTTAATCTTTTGCGATGTAACTCCTTGGAGATAGAAGCAAAAGAATTAAAAATGTCAGTTTGTGTCTTATTTTTTTATAGTAAACCGAAATATTTTTTATTTTAGAGCAACTTATTACATTCTTGAACATTGATTGATGTTAAAAAAAATAAAATAAATCGTATAATGCATGCAAATGATGTTTTATTACTGAATTTTACGGAAAAATTAACATAACTTTCAGGTCACTTTTCTCAAAAATGTGCAAGTTTGTGCAGCTAAATTTTGCAAAAAACATTGTTCAGATACAAAATAAGATATCAAAAAAAAATCTCGAAAATGTTTTTTGATGTATTTGAGAAAATTGAGTTGAAAGTTGACATTTATTTTCGGTATATGTTCAGCATTTGTCAGCTTTAATTTAGCCCATGCAAAAATCTTGTGGAAACTTCAAAACTGAATTTATCTGCACAAAAATTATTACTCGGGGGTTCTGACGTCGTTAATTATGAATTTGACATCCAAATTTTTAAATTCAAGATGGAGAATACAATATGGCGTTTCAAACAACTGTAAATTGATTAAATTATTTCAACGAGTTCTATTCAAAATCGATTTTTCCCTACTTAATTTCATTAAGTTAATTTAAATTATAGAACAAAAATAAACATTAAATGTTAATAAATATTAATATTAATGTTTATTAACACTTTGAAGCATACATTTTTTCTTTTCAGCGGATTTTTATGAAACTTAATACTCAGGGGTTTTTTGGGTCGCTAATTACGATTCTGGAGTAAAAATTACAAAATTGAAAATGGCGGATCCAAGGCAATTTAAAATTGTAAAAGCAACCGATTTCTATGAAACTTGGTATTTGGGGTTGCGTATCTGGCAATAGTCTATGTTCTTCATAGAAATGCAATAGTAACCGCGGATTGTGCACGATCGTGGACGACGGAAGGCGCGCGGCGCGAGCGGCAACGCGGGCTCGCGCGGCGAGAGGGTTCGGCTCGCGCCCGCTACGCGGCGCATCGCCGGTATACTCTTGCGTAATTAAGATTCAACATCGACCCCTATATCTAGGGCAGCTCTGTATCAAGCTACGAAGCTTCCTCCAGTAGATGCCGTGCCACTCGACCGCTGTAATTTCCGTGACTATCCAGGGGCCTTAATAGTATATCTCGGAAGAGATATTCCGTTTTTACAATATGATGTCGAGAAACGAAATGTTTTATGTTTTAGTTGAGATAAAAGGTCAATCACGAGATGCGAAACAAAAACATTTACAAGACTATGTTATCAATAAATTGGGTATTGAGAATAAGGAAGAGGTGATAAAATCGGTAAAAAGGGAGGTGACATTTTTTTGCCTGGCGGTATTTACAAAATATGATAAGGTTCATCGAATGACTGAAAGATTTTTGAAAGAGAACTCAAAATGGCTTGAAGGAAAAGTTAACTTTAAAATTTCTGCAGGTACATCAGCACACAAAGATGTAAGTAGTAGAGCATCAAACTTCGGTCGTCCTGTTAAAAATTTTACATGTTTATCGAATCGCTCAAAACGTAGAAAAACGAGCGAATTAAGAAAATCTACGTCCACGATAGAATTAATGTATGCGACAGAGATGAAATTACGGTCTGAAGGAAATCACGTAAATGCAAATATTGTGAAACAATTTTATACGTTGCCATCTCAGACTGATAAAAATTTACTTGCACGTAATGTTATTACTTCTTATACAGCTGATGAAGCATTAGCCATAATCATAGGCCGAAAATTAACGAAAGACGATTACATAAAAATCAGACTTGGTGCAAAGAAAAAAGGTGTTGATTTATATCCGCCTTACAGACATATACTGGATGCAAAAGCCAAATGCTATCCCCCTGAGGAATTTATAAAAATTGATGATCAGGGTGCAGAAGTGGCATTACAAGCTCTGCTCGATCATACAACAAGTCGTATAATAACTATCAGTGAACCTGTCCTTAATACACTTCCAAATGCTTTACGAAATTTTATTTTAATTTCGAAATGGGGTTTTGATGGAAGTTCTGGTCAATCTCAATACAAACAGAAACTTAGTAATAAAGACACCGAATATTTTAGTGATAGCGACCTTTTTCTAACGACATTAGTACCATTAGAATTGCATGTTGAAACTTCGGATCCCCATTTCAAAAATATTGTCGTTTGGAAAAATTCGCGGCCGTCATCAACGAGATTTTGCCGGCCTATCAAGTTTAAATTCGTCAAAGAAACGACTGAAATTTCTAAAAAAGAGATCGCGCACATACAGTCGCAAATTGATAATCTTGTTCCTTCAGAAGTAAAATGCGCAGTCGGAAATGTCAGTATCTCTCATAAAATGACTTTAACTATGGTCGACGGCAAAGTTTGCAATGCTATTACCTCAACATCATCACAAACATGTTATATATGTGGCTCAACGCCGAAAATGATGAATGATATAGATAAGGCTTTGAAAAGAACGGTTAACACCTCTACCTTTCGATTTGGATTGTTCACATTACATACTTGGATACGATTTTTTGAATACTTTTTACAGGTATCATACCGTTTAAAATTTCAGAAATGGCAGGCACGAACAGAAGCGGATAAAGCGAGTTTAGCAGAGACTAAAAAATGTATACAGCAAAAATTTAAATCGGAATTAGGACTCCTTATTGACATCCCTAAAGCAGGAGGTAGTGGAACTACCAACGACGGGAATACGGCCCGCAGATTTTTTAAAGATGCTGCAATATCATCTGACATTACAGGTATTGATCCGGTATTGATTACTCGCTGCGGAATAATTCTGCAAGCAATGTCCAGTGGATTTGCGATCAACTTTGACGTATTTGAAAAATATGCAATTGACACCGCTAGACTGTGTGTTGATAAATACGGATGGTATCCTATGCCACCTTCCGTTCACAAAGTTCTTATTCACGGAGCTATCGTAATAAGGGATGCACCACTACCCATTGGACAATTGTCTGAAGAGGCACAGGAGTCGCGCAATAAAGACTGTAAAAATATCAGAGAGCACAATACCAGAAAATTTTCTAGAGTGGCAACTAATACTGATTTATTTCACGTACTACTTGCGTCGTCTGATCCACATATATCATCTTTAGAAGACCTACCGAATAAAAAGCTTAAATCTTTATCACGAGATGTGCTTGCACTCTTGCAAGCACCTGCAATACAAGAACTTGATTCCTCGAATAACAATTCCTCTGATAATAGTTTTTAAGATAATTTTTTAAGATAATAGTTTTTAAGATAATTTTAATCAAATATAAATAAAAAAGACAAATAAAAATACATAAAAATATATAACTAAAAAATTAAAAAACAAAAAACCACAAAAAACTAAAAAATTAAAAAACAAAAAACCACAAAAAAAACTAACAAAAATGCGCTTTATAAATAGACCAACATGCAACCTTCCCGTGGTGAAGCGCGTGAGTAGATTTGCAACGAATCGAAACTAATGTACTGTTGGCAAAAAATTGCTCGATTTATAACTGAAGTAGAAAATAAATCTGAAGCATAATTTGTAAATTTTTAGTGGTCAAAAAGTCCATATCGGATATCACATGTTACACTTTTAATTTTCGACATCAGATTCGTAATTAATGACCTCAAAAACTCCCAAGTAATAATTATTGTCTAAATATAATAATTTCTCTTTGCATAAGTCCGCCATTTTGGATCCGCCATTTTGAGTTTTTAATTTTCGACATCAGATTCGTAATCAGCGACTTTAAAAACCCCCAAGCAATAAGTTTTGTCTAAATACAATGATTTTTGTTTGTATAAGTCCGCCATTTTGGATCCGCCATTTTGAGTTTTTAATTTTTGACATCAGATTCGTAATCAGCGACTTCAAAAACCCCCAAGCAATAAGTTTTGTCTAAATACAATGATTTTTGTTTGTATAAGTCCGCCATTTTGGATCCGCCATTTTGAGTTTTTAATTTTCGACATCAGATTCGTAATCAGCGACTTCAAAAAACCTCCAAGCAATAAGTTTTGTCTAAATACAATGATTTTTGTTTGTATAAGTCCGCCATTTTGGATCCGCCATTTTGAGTTTTTAATTTTCGACATCAGATTCGTAATCAGCGACTTCAAAAACCCCCAAGCAATAAGTTTTGTCTAAATACAATAATTTCTGTTTGTACAAGTCCGCCATTTTGGATCCGCCATTTTGAGTTTTTAATTTTTGACATCAAATTCATAATCACCGACCTCGAAAACTTTAAGATACTTATTTTTGCGCAGATAAATTAAGTTTTTAACTTTTGACCAGGTTTTTAGGATTTGGGGCCACTGTGCACTGAGGCATGTGGTAATATTTATCGCAATAACCTGTATTAAACTAAACAATATTATTCCAACCATAGTAACTGCGCGCCGACAAATCGTCAGACTTGAAACACAATTTTGGTTGGCGTAGTAAATTATTTTTTAATAGACATAATATAAGATGGAAACACCGAAATTTTAGTCAAAGGTGAGGTAATATTTTTCGCAATAAATTTAATTATTTAAATGAGATGCTTATATATAAGTATCAAAGATTACATCATTTATATTTTTACAAGAGCGTCTTAACGATAATCAAACCAAATCATATATTATTGTTCATATATGATCAGATCCGAAAATTGGCCAGGTCTGACCATGTTTGTTCATACAAAATCATATAAACGGTCATATCTATTCATATATGACCATTAAAATATTATTACACCTATTCATGTATGTGTCACGCATTGTAACGAGTAGATATAATTATATATAATTATGTTTGATCATACATAATTATATATGATTGTACAGGGTGTCTGAGACCACCCATCCACCCCTTTTCCTTCAAAAACTAAGCATTTTAGAGAAGAACGTTTTAGACAAAAATTGTATGGTTTTGAGGGGAACATAAGATGGTGTCATTGATTTGACCTTGGGTGGCATCGTTAAGGTCAGGTCAAGGACACCTTCAGTTTTTTAAATAAAACCCCTATTTTTTATTGCATATTCTTATAGCTTATGTCGAGAGCTTTCCAAAACACTATAATTAAGTATTTTTTCATTAAGTACTTTTTGAGTTATAAGGCTTAAAAGTTACAGTATTGTGACATAATATTTTGTTAAGTATTTATAATTCAAATTCCTTACTTTTTATTTTTGCAAACAATACGAATCAATTAATGTAAAAAACAACACAATTTTCTTAAGGGCTACATCCACCTAGAGGCCCGAAAAATAGGTCGAAATTCAGATATTTTTTTTCAGAAACGATTAGTGGGAATGAAACGAATTTTTTTGTACTCAAAGATACATGTTTTGAGAGCTTTAAAAAAAATGTTTATCAAAAATTTCCAAAAACAAAAAAATTATGACCGCCGGCAGATGATAATTTTTTTTCGGCGGTGGACACTGTCCAGTTGAAACGGTCGATCTGAAATAAAAAAAAACCAAAGGGGTTATTCAAGTTAACAATAAAGACGAGTCGGTGACGATCGCCGATTTTTAAAATCGATCTTTATTTTTTAATAATTACGTAAAAATGACGAAAAATTTCTCACACATTTTCCATACCTGAGTTTCAATTCGTTGCCATTTTGTTAAAAAAAAATCGATTTTAAAAATCGGCGATCGTCACCGACTCGTCTTTATTGTTAACTTAAATAACCCCTTTGGTTTTTTTATTTCAGATCGACCGTTTCAACTGGACAGTGTCCACCGCCGAAAAAAAATCATCATCTGCCGGGGGCCATAATTTTTTGTTTTTGGAAATTTTTTGATAAAGATTTTTTTTAAAGCTCTCAAAACATGTATCTTTGAGTACAAAAAAATTCGTTTCATTCCCACTAATCGTTTCTGAAAAAAAATATCTGAATTTCGACCTATTTTTCGGGCCTCTAGGTGGATGTAGCCCCTTAAAGAAAAAGTTGTTGTGTAAGAGCGTAACGTGGCACAGTAGATAGCGCACTAATCTACAAAGCTGAAGAACAATTTTAATGCCATTTACAATGAGTGTAATTCTTGTACCGTTGTTAAGAACAATGTCTAAGATACCTGGAATAAACTATTGAGCGCTGTGTAATCTCTGTAGGCATTTATATTAATGCATTAAGTTTCATTCTTACAGAATGTCTATTCACCAGGTACATATTGAATTATTTTCGACAAAGACTTTTTAGCGTATACCATGAAAGAAGAGTACCGATTTTTTATTGCGTGATTGATAGCTATTGAAAAAGCATTGTTGTCATTCGCGTGGCGTCATTCGTGTGAGTCACTCCGTGTATCTCATTATTATCCTGTGTAACTTGCGACAGGCATTAGAATGCTACTAGAACTTCCTCCCTTACTTTTGTAGCACGCTTTGACGAAAGCAAAGCCTCCTATTTATGTATTTCTAACAGAACATTCCAAAAAAGAATTTTTCCAAAAAAGTCGTAAAAGATTCTATTCGGGCTAATTCATATTCATTCACTCACGCAAATCAAGCACCCCGAATCGTGAAAAGCTAAGAAAATAATGAATATGCAATAAACAGTTACACAAGTTTTTCTTTAAGAAAATTGTGTTTTCTTTACTTTAATTGATTCGTATTGTTTGCAAAAATAAAAAGTAAGGAATTTGAATTATAAATACTTAACAAAATATTATGTCACAATACTGTAACTTTCAAGCCTTATAACTCGAAAAGTACTTAATGAAAAAATACTTAATTACAGTGTTTTGAAAAGCTCTCGACATAAGCTATAAGAATATGCAATAAAAAAAAAATATATATAGGGGTTTCATTTAAAAAACTGAAGGTGTCTTTGACCTGACCTTAACGATGCCACCCAAGGTCAAATCAATGACACCATCTTATGTTCCCCTCAAAACCATACAATTTTTGTCTAAAACGTTCTTCTCTAAAATGCTTAGTTTTTGAAAGAAAAGGGGTGGATGGGTGGTCACAGATATATATATATAATTATGTATAGTATGATGGAATATCTATATATATAAAGGAAGATGTCCTGACTGACTGACTGACTCACTGACTCATCAACGCTCAGCCCAAACCCCTGAACCGAATTTTTACCAAAAGTATATGAAATAGGGGTAGAATTTTCCGGGGAGTGCCACTATGTGTATATTTTTTTGTTACCGATTTTCTGGAAACCGGTTTTTCTAATTTTTCTAATTTTTCGGGAAATAATTCACCGAATCTCAAAGAATTATAGATCAAATTTTTACCAAAAGTATATGAAATAGGGGTAGAATTTTCCGGGGAGTGCCACTATGTGTATAGTTTTTTGTTACCGATTTTCCTGAAACCGGTTTTTCTAATTTTTCGGGAAATAATTGACCGAATCTTAAAGAATTATAGATCAAACAGGGGTAGAATTTTCCGGGGAGTGTTATAAAGTGTATAATTTTTCGTTACCGATCTTTTTGGAAACCGGTTTTTTTAATTTTTCCAATTTTTCGGGAAATAATCGAGAGAGAGAGAGAGGGAGAGGGAGAGGGAGAGGGAGAGGGAGAGGGAGAGGGAGAGGGAGAGGGAGAGGGAGAGGGAGAGGGAGAGGGAGAGGGAGAGGGAGAGGGAAAGGGAGAGGGAGAGGGAGAGGGAGAGGGAGAGGAGAGAGAGAGAGAGAGATAGATCGCTATATTTATTATGCGCTCCAGGATAAATCCTCTTAAGCGCAAAAGCCATAACATACAATACAATACATGACTAGAAACTAAATTACATGTGTGTGCGTGCTATTACACGCGCGTTCGCAAGCATTAACGATTCAAAGACTAGAGTCATTGCTTAATAAGTAATTATATAATTTGTGCTTAAAAATAATCAACGACTCTGAATTACGCAGATCAGGCGGAAGACCGTTCCAAAGTTTAGCCGCTCTATAGCTAAACGACCGTCTATAAAACTCTGTACGACACAGAGGCAGAGTGAGAACGTCACCCAGAGCTCGAGTATCACGCTGAGTCATGTTGCATCTATATTCAAATTTATTATATAGGACACAGGGAATCTTAGAGTACAAAATGGAGAAAGTTAAGTTGCCAATAAAATAATTCCGTCTTGAACTTATCTTCAGCCAATGAAGCCTTTCAAAGTATGGAGTGATATGTTCATCCCAGCCAGCTTGAAAGATAAAACGTACGCAGGCATTAAATGCTCTCTGCAGCCGCAAGTTTTGCTCACCCGTTATATCAGTGAGGACAGCGCAGCAGTAGTCAAAATGAGGCAAAATCAGGGCGGTTATTAACCGTACCCGAAGAGCAAGCGGAAGCAGGTGCTTGCACAATTTCAGCTGATACAACGATGCATTTACCCTAGAGGCCGTTCTGGTGACTTGCTTCTCCCATGAGAGAGTACTAGAGATCATGAGACCCAAGCATACCACAGATTCGCTATACTGGATTGCATTTCCATCTACAAAAATTTTTGGCAAATCATGATTATGAATTTCGTTCACATATCTCGCTGTCCCCATAATCATGGCAGTTGTCTTCTTCGGATTTAAGGTCAATTTGTTGGCAGTTGCCCAGTCAACAATACTTGAAATGTACCTGGTTTATACGTTGTATCGCGTCGCACAGATATCTAGGCTCCACATGCAAGTAGATCAAAAGGTCATCGGCATAGAAATTATATTTACAGAACCTCAGGATCGATCCAAAACCCAGTAAGTACAGAACGAATAACAGTGGTCCCAGTACCGAACCCTGAGGAACTCCCGCAAAGATCGTTCTCCTAGTTGATTTGTCACGAGAAACAGGATCGCGGACTGCCTGTTTCCTATCATCCAAATAAGCGCAGATCCAGCGAAGAGCAGAGCAAGAGAAACCTGCATTTCTTAATTTCTCTATTAAGATTCTGTGGCAGACATTGTCAAAAGCCTTGGTAAAGTCGAAGAAAACAGCAACGGTGACCATTCTTGCATCCGCCGCTTGCCTCACATCGTCAAGAAACCTCACTAATGCTGTCTGAGTGGAGTGGCCCTTCCTATACGCAGACTGATACGGATCCTGAATGTCAGAACTCCCGAGATACTCCTTGATCTGGTCCGCAGCGATACGCTCCATAGCCTTTGAGATCGCACACAAAATTGAGATAGGTCTATAATCTCGCAGTTCCGAGGGACATTTAACCTTTGGAATAGGGCATATTAAGGCCATCTTCCACAAGTCAGGATAAACCCCGGCTGTGAAACTGTAATTAAAGATATGCATTACTGCTGGAAGAATGCTGGGCAAAGCTGTGACAATTAATTTAGCCGACAATCCATCTTCACCAGTGGCGTTAGATTTTATCCTTCGTAGCGCATTGACAACTTGCTGTGGCTCAACGTGACTCCAATAAACTTTTGCATCACTATACACCTCCTCGCCCAGATCATAGACTTCCCTATCCTCCTCTTCTCCATCAAGCCTCGTAGAAGAACCCGAAAAATATTCATTTAAGTCCTCGTTTGAGAATAGCACTCTGTTCATGGTGTTCGATTTAATAAGGCCAAGGTGTTTTAACCTCTTCCATATAGAATTCACATCTGTGAGATCCTGAAATGCAATGAGATAGTACTCACTTTTAGCCTCACAAACCATGTTTTGCGTAAGATTTCTCAGAAATCTGAACCTCTCATAATTCGCGTCTGTTCTCTGTCTCCTCCATCTTCTCCTTGCTTTGTCTCTTTCGGCCATTTTAGACTTAATGTCATTTGAGAGCCATGGTGCCGGCAGGTGCCGAGGTTTGATCCTACGGAGGGGCGCATGCTTGTTGTAACATCCAATAACATACTCATTAAGTATCTCAACCTTCTTATTGATATCAGTAGCCTCGAATAGGACGCTCCAGTTACAAGAATCAAGCTCATCAAGGAAGCTCTCGGAATCAAAAAATCGAAAATCCCTGACCCAGACGCATCGATCATAGACACGTTTAATTCTGAGGTCATATTCAACATAGATCAGATCGTGAGCCGAAAGAAAACTTACGTCATGCTGGCCGTAGGAGATTAATTTTTCAGTGTCATCAATTATGCACAAATCAAGTCGGGTAGAGGACGCGCGCGTATGATGCGTTGGTGCATACGGCACTAAGGAAAGATGAAGCGTATTAACAAGGGTCCTAATTTGCTCCGCGTCAAAAGACTGAGAGTCCAGATCTGCGTTGAAGTCACCAAGAATAATCATGTGCCTATACAGAGCAGACAAATCTGTTATGGTGTTGAAAATGTCTGACAAGTATCCACAGTGGGGGGGCCTATATACCACTGTGAGTAGAAGCTTCGAATTCCCGTCAGCTGAGATCTCCGCCATTAAGTACTCAGGCTTTCTGCAGTATTCGTCCTCGGAGTGATGGATCACTCTGAAGCTGAGCTGGTCGCTCAAGTAGACCGCAACACCCCCGCCAGTCTTGCCAGCTCGATCCTGCCTCACAATATGATACCCACGCAATGAAACCATACTATCCGGGATAGATGATCTCAACCAAGTTTCGGACAAACAAATGATGTGGTATCCTGAACCCTCGAAAAAATATCGAAATTCATCAAGATGCGCTAATAAAGACTGACAATTTACATGACAGACGCGTAAGTAATCAATCGAATTGTCAACCATAGTTAATACTGTTTATTCTATCCGCAATTCTTCTACGCAAAATCGGGCAGAGTTTGCCATCCAAGGCAGAGTGCAACGGTTCCTCATGAGACGTCCATCTTTTACAGTTGCCACAGACTGGGGACTCTTTCCTCTTCTCACAGTCCTTCATTTCATGTGCCTCAGCGCAGTGACCACAGAGCGACGAAAATCTACAATGCTTGGCAAAATGTCCGAATGCAAGGCATTTGAAACATTGCAGCACCTTGATGTGATCAGAGACTTTACATGCGAAGTAATTTACGAAGACATGCTTCTCCTTGAGTAGTTGCGCCCTAATGCTAGCCGATACCTCCACCACACAATTTGTCGTCTTTCGTTTATCTCGAGGTGGATAGATATAAACAATCTTGATCTGCGATGTTTCGTCCTGAGATATATTCTTTAGGTTGAGAGCAATAATCTCCGATTTGATATCCTCTCTATTCATATCACACGGTATTCCCTGAACCAATAGCCTAGGGTTGACCTTATTTTCCTACTCCAGTCTCAATCCAGCCCTTTCCAGCACTTTCGAGTGCTTCATCTTGTCGAGGTCCACCGAGTGCACCTCAATACGGACACCATTGTTTTTTGTGGATGATATTCTCTTGACCCTTAAATTATAGTCTGACGGTTTTAATACTCTCTGAACTGCGATTCTTGTATCGCGGGAAGATGCCAGCCCCGCACTCTCCTCCTCAGGAGTAATTATTAAATTGGTAGTTTTCGGAACGTCTAACGTAGGACCGCGCATCATGCGTACCCTGGATTGCCCCGTTCCTACCACCGATGCATAACTGGGCACAGCCTGATCCCCATGTAACCGAGACTCACGAGATACTATGCTACAATTACATGCCGGTGTACGTGCCTGCAAAGAGTCATATCCCTCAGTAATAGCCTTGCCGATAAAACTTTTTAAGTCATCAGACAGCGGAGTAGCATTCCCCCCGCCGTCCAGTAAGCTCAGATACGCAGTCGAAAGCTCAAGGAAAGCTTCTTTACAAAATCTAAACGCGGAATCAATCTGCGCCTTCCTATCCTTAGACTCTTTGCAAGCTAACAATATCTTAGCAACATTATCATGGTGATTATTAACTGATTGACGCATCGCGTTAACTCTAGACGCGTTCATATTACACGATCTGTCAAGCGCGGACAGATTCGACGCAGAGAGACGCTTTGCAAGACCTCGTGTGTTTATGTTTACATCCGGAGGCCTATTCGCGTTGTTCTCCGCGTCACCCGGCGCGCCGGCGTCCTGCCCCAACATCCTCGCTCACAACGGCGACGGAGGCTCGATCGCGGGAACCAATCAGCAAGCAGCACGCCGACAGCCTATTCCTATGTCCAACTATTTCCACCAATTTCCACCGTCGATTGAAATGCCGGTCCTTGCGACCTCGTTGTCGTCTTTGTCGGGGTTCTCCCCACTGTGGCCATTCGTCCTGAACGCACACAGTTCGTTCGTCCTCTGGTACGTCCTTTCGGTCCTATGGTGACCGCTTTTCTTCTCTTTCGGTGAACTTCGATTTCGTCCCGTTCGTCCGTTCGACGCCTCGACACGGTTGTTTTGGACGTGCGCGTTATGTGCGTTACGCCCCCGAGTCCCTCCGTCTCACGTTGTTACGACGTCGTAGACCGTTTCTCCGTTCCCGCGTTGCTCCTCTTCGCACTTGTACGCTTCTTCTTTCTTTACTCTTCTGCGCTGTTGCTTCTTCTTGAAGTATGGCTATCTGGCTCTCGACTTTATGCGCACTCCGCGATCGTACACTTTTCGTACGAGTTGTTATACCGCGTCGGCTTATATGCCTTACGATCTCGCACTTTTCGCGCACGTTGTTAACACGCCGATCTGCACTTGTCTTCACGTCGCCTTGCCGAATACTCTTGAAGTGTTTCACTGTAATCCTTTGGCGTGCCGTATGTTTACGCGCACTTCCCGTTAAACACTGCTGACACTTACGTGTCCTGTCACGGTCGCCATTCACGAAGTTTTCGGGCCTAGGGAATCCTGTTGCGTTCTCCAATTTGAAGTTTGCGTGGTTGGATCTGTCCCTTCGTCCTCGGGGAAGCTTCACCCCTGCAGGTTCCGACACGTCTGTCGGTCAGCTGGTGTTTCTTCGCGTTCCTCGGTACTTAACACTGTGACCGGACGGCACGAGTTAAGCCCGATTTCGGCGGATAATATCCCTATCGAACGGTCGCCACTCGGTTTGACCTTCAACTACCGAGAAGGTAAATTTACACCAACGCCCTGTTTCTCGCCAAGACGCTAACGTTGTTCCTGAATTTCAGGCTGATGTCCTCACTGGATCACCGTTGCTGTATCCCGTCTCCAGATCCTCGCATAATTGCATACTGGATAAAGGTACGTCTCGATAACTTATACTAATTACGTGCTAACGTTCTTCTTTTGTTGCAGGCCCTGCCCAGGATGGATCGTCGTTGCTGCTGGTCGTCTCCGGATCCTCGCTTTACATCGCATACCAGATCGCCGCTGGACAACGAGGGATCATCGCCAAGGAACAAGGTAAGTAGAAGGTAAGTGCACTAATTGTATAATTAATCTTGAGACTTTGTTTAAGAATTCACTATTCTTTAATTTCCGATCGTTATTTCAGCTTTACAGGTCGTTTCACATAAATAAAGGTGCTTCACAATGGAGTCGCCACACTTCGGTGTGAGTCGCGCTTTATTCACAATAAATTTCCGCAAACACTGTTTTATTGATCGCAATCGATTAAATATCGCTTAATGACGATGTTCGTACAATATCTCGTAGTCGCGAGACCCAATGTCCACGATTGTAATATACTCGATACGCACTAAGTCGCCACCGCTCTATTTCGTTATCACGGATTGTTAATTCGATAAATATTATCCTTCACTATTGTTAAGTGAATGTTTAACGCGCGTTCACGCGGGAGTTCCCGATTGTATTGTATCACTGTATGTTAACTCGGTGTTATTCTCTAGCGCTATCCGTTGCTACGCGAGACACGTCCGTTCTCTACCGTGGTACTCGAGAGACTGCCTCGAGTCCCCGCTCTCGCTCGGGCTCCCCACTTTGCCGGAAGGGCTCCCTACTACGTCGGACCATCCCCACTCTGGAGTTGTTTTCGTCGTTCGATATGACGTCACAACTTTCCCTTTGCGCGCAGCGCGTGATTATCACGCGTGTCCCCCGTGCCCCCTATACGGATGCTCCCGGGTGGAATTTTCCGCGTGCGGTACTACGTCGCAGACCTCTTCTCTCGATCCCGCTACACCAGGTTTTCACCTTTGCCGTTTCTGCAGCGCCGTCGACGCCGACCTGTGCGCACCGCCTCCTGGATGGTCCCGATGCCGATTCCGGGTCTATTCCCTGCAGATGACGTTCGGGTCAACTTTCGAGTGTCGGCCGTTGACGCCGACCTGTGCGCACCACTTTTTGGACGGCCCTGATGCCGATTCCGGGTCGACTCCCCGTAGATGACGTTCGAGTCAACTTTCGGGTGTCGGCCGTTGACGCCGACCTGTGCGCACCACTTTTTGGACGGCCCTGATGCCGATTCCGGGTCGACTCCCCGTAGATGACGTTCGAGTCAACTTTCGGGTGTCGGCCGTTGACGCCGACCTGTGCGCACCGTCTTTTGGACGTTCCTGATACCGATTCCGGGTCGACTTCTTGGAGAAGTCACCCGGGGACACTTTTACGCGTCGGCCGTTGACGCCGACCTACGCGCACCTCCCCTGAGATGCCCCAGAACAGAATTCCAGGCCGACTTCCCGTGGAAGTCTTCCGGGCGTACCTTTGATGTCCGGATGTTGACGCCGACCCTATGGGCGTGTGTCCCAGGTCCTCGAGAGTCGATCCCGAGGACTTGTTCCTGGAGATTGTTGTGGTCCGCCTTTATTGTCGCGCAGATACTCACGCTGACCTCTACGCATTAAATCAACTGAATCTATTGGCATAGACCGGAAACTAACTCAAAATAAACCTTGCGGTCAGCGGCGCTTACTATCTTATCTTAATTGTTTTGCCATACGGGCAAACAGAACTTATTTACTACCTTATTCTACTCCTCGGCTTATTGCTGCCGGGTATATCAAAAATATCTAAATAATTGAGTAACGCAAAGTAAAATCTATGTCTGGCCGCGGGATAACTGAAAATAAACAATTTTTAAAAAACGCGGCTCTCGCTCTTTCGCGCGCCTTGTCGCCGATCTAATCGGTCTCCTCCTCCCCGCTGGACGGGCTTAAGAAGTCGTCCGACGGTTGGTCCACTTCGCCAACGGGAGTGGGTACCCACCTGATGGGCGGCTGGAGCTCGATTTCTCGACTCTGGATAGAGTCCTCGCTGGGCTCCACCGCGGTCATCCCCTCCTGCACGGTAGCGGGTACACCCCACGGTGGCCGGTTCGCCAGAACGCCCGGCGTATCGCTCTCGCTCGCGACGCTCGGCGGTACTATTGTCCGCTCGATCACCACGCGCGGTGACCCTTGGCGGCGCACGACCGCCCTTGGAGAGAGCGGTCGCAACCTCCCCGTTAATCCGGCGGTTGACGCATGGACGGCTGGCGTCGGATTTTCTTCCCTCCTTCGCTTGCGGTCCGCTCGCTCCTTCTCAATCCGGCGACGTCGCTCTCTTGACCGCTGCCGTCTTTCTCTCCTCCTCTGCCGGCGCTTTTCCCGCTCGGCCTCGCTGGTCTCTGGGTCATCCTCCTGGATCACGCGGTTGCGCACCGTTGCTGCCCTCGCTGCTCTCCGCTCGCTGACCCCAATCATCGGAGTGGGATCGTTCTCGGCCTCCTCGCGTATGACGGTGTCCGCCTCGGATGGTTTGGTCAGCGGTATTCCGTCTTCTGGGTCCTGCCCTTCCCTATCCGGCGCACCCTCCGCTTCGGGCTGTGCCGCGGACTTCATTTGATCGATGGTAGTCGTGTTCTCCTCCTCCCGCTTGACTCCCTCGATCGGTCGCTCTTCTTCGGCGGTCTCTTCTTCCGAGGTGCTCGCCAACTCTATCAACGGCGGCACGTACGTCTCTATGCATCGCGCCATGTCCTTACCCGGATACCGAGGCGTTCGGCATACGGTGGCCGGAGATATGGCCGATTCTGGATCGGAGACTTGTTCCACCATCATGGCGTATATGCCCGGATCCGCTTCCTTCGTACCACGGTTCGTGTTCTCGCGAACCTCGTCTTTCCTGTCGGCTTCCGTCGATGTAGCCTGCGGAACTTTCGCGGGTGTTGTCCCCTGGGTGTCCTTGGAAGTCCCCGCCTTGGGCTCCCCTCCGCCGCTCGGTTCCTCTGGTCGTGCCTCCTCGTGCCGTTGGGGTTCGATCGTCACGTTGA
>NW_027250340.1:0-26069 GCF_030848795.1 Temnothorax nylanderi | reverse complement strand
CGCGTATTATTGATACATATATACATACTTTATACCTAATAAACGTGAGTATTTATTTTCAATTCAATTAATTATTAATAATTTTAAAAAAATTTACAAAATATTCTTAGCATTCAATGTAAATTTCATTAACCCATTTACTGCTTTTTTAGATAAAAATACTCGCTCGACGATATCGCCCGTCAGACGCTTTGGAGTTAACTTGGGCCGCAAGTTTGTCAAGCAAATCTTCATAATTTTACTGCAAATATAACTAAAAATCAAGATTGTTTAATCAATAGCAGCTAATGTTTTATTTTACACTAATATTTGAGGTAAGAGGAGAAGTAGAAGGAAAAAATGCATAAAGAAAAAATACTAATTTATTGAAATTTTGTCTGTGTGATAAATTTGAAAGCATGGAACAACACAAAGGGCAACATTACAATGCTTATACGACTTGACTTTTGAGAATCTGACTAGTTTCCTTACACAGAAAAAAAAGAAGTGTCAAATCAACACTGATATATGTAGGTACTTGATATACGCAAGAATATATAATCTTGAAATGAGATTATATTGCATTAAACGAAGAAAACTTGCTTGAATGAAGTCATTTATATAATAGTTAAACAAAGTTTTATATAGTTCAATTAAGAAAAAAAAATTAAAATAAAAAGTTGAAATCCTTATAAGAAGATTATATATTCTTGCGTATATATACAAGTATATATCAGTGTTGATTTACTTCTTTTTTTTCTGTGTAACAAACGAGTTAACTCGTCCAAAGCGTCTGACGGGCGATATTGTCGCGCGAGTATTCTCGTCCAAAGCAGTGAAAGGGTTAAGAAATGCGATTTCGGAATTTTTATTATATATGGATTACTTTTGTTATATATGGATGAAATCGGCATAAAATTCTCTATAATTTCGGTCCTTATATAAAAATTTCGGAATTTTCAAAAATAACATTCAAGAGTGGAGGTATATTAAAAAATATGACATTTAAAAGAATCTAAATACACAGTTACAGAGATCACTTAATACCGTAACCTTTTTGTCTAAAACATTTTTTTATATACTTCACGGTTTCAGACATAGTCATCACTTATAATCAAATATATTGAATTTCTTCGAGGGGTTGTTTCATGCTAAACATGCTTCGAAGCCGATAAAAAAAATACGTATCTGTTATTTTTTGCCACTCTAAAACATATCCAAAGTCCATCAAAATTGGTGAGGGACAGTTCCAAATGTTCCCTTGTCAGATTCGCACGGTGCGAGAAAGAATGGATAACGAGAATGCAAGCTGCACACACGATGGCGAGGAAAATGCACAACTATCACTGCTGGATCTCCCGGTAGAGGTTTGTATAAAGCCGGTTCTACAATTAGTCGTATGTCAAAGTCGGATGTCAGAACGCATAAGTTGTGCATGGAGTACCTACCTATGCGACGGGATTTGGTTTGCGTTGGGGACAACACGACAAAGTTGCACATGCTAAATCCAAAGGATGATTTCGAGCTAGTGAAATCTTATTCTACCGAGCATACGAAAGGGATAACGGAGGTGCATCTGACGCACGGATGCCTGATAACGAGTTCCACGGACTACACTGTTAGAATTTCGAGTCTTACGGATCCGCCAAAGCCCATCGCTACTTTACGTTCAGAGTTCGGAAGGATCCGCAGCGTGAGTATCACACGCGTAAGATTTGCCGAAAATATCGTATAACATTGAGTTTAAAGAAAAAATTCGTGAAATATCTACGTATAAAATGAGAAATACAGCTCGACAGGTCCAAGATACAAATCAAACATTGAACATTGAATTTTTACTTACATTTACATTTTGAAATCAAGTTTTATCATTGTCTTCCGAATGTTGATGGTAAAAGGTCCTCCTTAATTCTAACAAGTCTTATTTTGCGATATCTTGCACTATGTAAAATATTACATGTAATTGTTTGTGTCTCTTTTATGTTGCTGATGGACTATCTAAATGACACTTTTATTGCAATATCCGGCGATAGTAATATCGTGGTTTGGCGTCCGAAATCGACGCGTTGAACAAAATATCAATGAACAGAGAATTTCTATGCGTGTTCTGTAGCTATTCTATAGGTATATTGCTTTGATATGTAATTTTGTATATTTTTAGTCTTTATTAAGATATTCTAACGCGTCTTATAAGCTCAGCTTATAATATTGCCTATTCATGAAGGGATCTTGTGTTGAAAGAAGAATAAGAGAAAATATATTTTTTTATACTATAGTTTAGTGCCATAAGTATTTAAATATATTTTATACATAGCATTATCGTATATCATATATCATATTGTTGCACCCGCGCTGAGATGCCCGGTAAATGGGAGCCTGAGAGTAGTCGCGAGTCATTTTCCTTGACGACCGGTTGTTTGTAAACGTTTATACTAAAGAGATTCTGTACTGCGGCCTTTGAGCTGATAACACACGTAACGCGAGACGCAAGCCGAGCTGTATTTCTTTATTCTTCGAAATCACTCTTCTCCGAATCTAAATCCGCTTCTTTCGCGAGACCGGGAGTGCGCGAGTACTTGTGAGAGTGAGGAGCGTCACGGGCGCTCACAGAACATATACTAAGGCTACGTTCGAAAACATTACTCGGGTGCACAGCGCGTCGTTCTATCTTTGTTACTTACTAAAAATTGAACAAGGACAGAATTTGCGCCGTTGTCCATTTACCGACGTTGAACAATGCTGGTGTGCGCCCGAGTGAAGTTTTCGAACGCAGCCTAAGCGGGCGCTTTCCACGCGGCGAGCGCAACAATGTCATTTATCGTTTCTCGTTTTGCAAATTTTTCTGATAAGGTGTTTTATATTATAATATCATGCATTTTCTGGTCATGTAAAAATGTTCGCGTGCAGACTCGAGAAACGGCGACGTTTAGACTCTTCGAGTACCAGACGCTTGTTTATAACATTAATATCCAAAGTCATTTATTTGAGTAACATATAACGTTTTTTATCTCCTTTTGATCCCCGAAAAAACATCTCTCCCGAATCATCGCAGGTCCCGTGATCGTGGGATGGAATTCAAAGTCTTCAGGATGTCGCGTGACGTTTCGCATTACGTTCCCATTGTCGGAATTCTGTATGTCGCAATTCGATGGACACCGTTAATTAAACTTATTAAATAAACAAGCAAATTTAATTACATGAAAGAGTCGATACAGATCGAGCAAGGCACGCACACTTTTTTCGCGACACCCTGTATATAGGGCTGCGTTTGGAAACTTCACTCGGGTACACACCAGCATTCTGTCCTTGTTTAATTTTAGGTGGCGTCGCTCATGTGCACGTGAATGTAGGGATCTTCTAGTGAGGGAAAGGACACCGAGGTTGCAGGATGCGGATTGGTCGTCCGCCATTAATGAGATATTTCCGCTTTGAGTATATTTTAGTAAAGATAGTGTACAGTATATGTCAATTTATGACACATGACCACAGTATAACTGTACATACTGTGTTATAACTGATAAAGTGAGCAAGAGAAAAAATAAAAGTGTAAGCATTGTACTTAATAAATCCAATTTTATTAAAATTAAATGTGATTTTATATTATCATTTAATACTGAAATGAGAATATATATATAGAGAATACATAACCTCAACTATAAATCATCAAATTAACTATTATCTATACTAATATATAAAATCCTTACGGGTGGTGTATGTTTGAACGTTAATAACTTAAAAACTATTGCACCAAATTTTTACCACAAGTATATGAAATAGGGGTAGAATTTTCCGGGAAGTGCTATAGGGTGTGTAGTTTTTCGTTATCTATTTTCTGGAAACCGATTTCTTTAATTTTTTTAATATTTAAAAAATAAAGAATTAAAAAAATCGGTTTCCAGAAAATAGATAACGAAAAACTACACACCCTATAGCACTCCCCGGAAAATTCTACCCCTATTTCATATACTTGTGGTAAAAATTCGGTCCAATAGTTTTTTAGTTAAAAACGTTCAAATATACCTCACCCGAAATGTATGTTTGAACGTTTTTAACTTAAAAACTATTGGATCGAATTTTTGCCACAAGTATATGAAATAGGGGTAGAATTTTCCGGAGAGTTCTATAGAGTGTGTAGTTTTGACGTAGAACTACGTCTTTCCCAGAGGGGGGAGTTATTAAATAAATAAATAAATAAATAAATAAATAAATAAAGGAATAAAGGAATAAAGGAATAAAGGAATAAAGGAATAAATAAAAAAATAAATAAAGGAATAAATAAAGGAATAAATAAAGGAATAAAGGAATAAAGGAATAAAGGAATAAAGAAATAAATTTTAAATTTTATCTTTGATTTTCAATACCGATTTATGCCTAAATAGAAGGAAAAGTATTAAAGGAAAATTTTGTTAGCATTAAAGGAAGGTTGGTATTGAATTTGGCGAAGATCGTTGAAGGGGTAACCGATTTTTACTTTACAAGTGTACAAGTTTTCTAATACCATTATATTCTTCAGTTTTTTCTACTTTTATTTCATATACATATAATATTAGATGATTGCATAAGTTTGTGCCCGATTTTCATACCAAAATTATCTTTAAATCGGATTTAATATAAGAAAATGATCACATCCATGAAATTTGTTTTAAATTTTATCTTTGATGAAGGGGTAACCGATTTTTACTTTAAAAGTGTACAAGTTTTCTAATACCATTATATTCTTCAGTTTTTTCTACTCTTATTTCATATATAATATTAGATGATTGCATAAGTTCGTGCCCGATTTTCATACCAAAATTATCTTTAAATCGGATTTAATATAAGAAAATGATCACATCCATGAAATTTGTTTTAAATTTTATCTTTGATTTTCAATTTAAAAAATACAAATTAAGTTGCTATTTTTACATATTTATTATATGTCAATTTAAAAAACGGTGGTGTTCAAAACTGAATATTTTTAAAGTAATTTATTTAGAGCCATTTTTACTAATATGGATATGGAAGATTTGCGTCCTCACTCTGATGAACGGAATAAATTTCTTAGAAGTAAATTAAATTAAATTAATTTATTTTATTTTTAAATAAATTTAAATAAAAGGTTTCGATTTTTTTATGTAATACAAATATTGTTTAACCATAAATTTTAAAGCTGTATAATGTACTATATATAATGTATAATGTATCTATGTATAATTTATTTATTTATTTCTCTGTTTTTAAATTTAGTTATGGATGATGGAATGGATGAAGTTTTATTGAATGCTATGTTAGCATATGAAAGGGAGCAAGCAGAAAATGTTAAACGGAAGACTAGGGAAAAGAGCCCTGAAAAGCGTTTACGGTAAAAAATTTTAAAGATGTATATTTGTTGTCTTTTAAAAAATATTGTAAAAAAAAATTATTCTTTGTATAGGAAGCGAAAGTGTAACGAAAAAGATGAGGAAAAAGATAAGAATGTATAAAATTTACTGCAGAAGAAAGAATAAAAAAATAACTTGAATGTTAAAATGCTTTATATATAAAAAAATATTTATTAATTTAAAATTGAATAAATAAAATTTTATTTTAAAAATATCTCTTTTTTTAAATGATTTGGTATTCAAGATCTCGAATATATCGTATTCCCCGCGGAAAAGAGTTAAATATGTTTTAAATATGGTTTATATTAGTCATTTATATGAACAAAATTAAACTCAAATAAAAACCAAATATTGAATATAAAAGTAATTAAATTTAAATATGTTCCAAATTTGGATCGAAATTAAATTTAAATAAGATCTTGCTATTGGATTTAACTTGTCCAGGCGCATATATGGATCATATTAATATTTAATAAGCATCTAACCATCCTGAGTTCAAATTTTATTTGTATTTGAAACAAATAAAATTTTAATTAACACCCAAATTAAATTTTTATTTAATTGAAAGTGTTCCCATTGACCCATCATATATTCATATTTAATCAAAAATTGTGATTCATAAGATTTTAATAAACCTGCGAGTTATGTTAGTCTTGCGTTGTAGTCTGTTAGGTTATAGGTTTATTATTGAATTTTGTCATTATCAACCACAAATCTACATGTTTAATTATGTTAATTATTTTATACTGTCTACATCGTACATATATTTTATAATTTCAGTTTTAGTTATGTAGGTCATTGGCTTCCCACATAGCATGCATATCAAAAAGACGTCCAGAAGATATCCCGAAGATATATTTAGGAGATAGGATATCTTCTCGGGATATCTTCGGGACGTCTTTTTGATATGCATGCTATGTGGGTTTTTAATCATTTTAAATATATATGTATCGAAAAACAGGCAAATTATGTATTTTCTGTTAAGACATGGATATTTCATCATTTCGATATCGATTCAAAGCTATTTTGATTTGCCTGTCAAATATATAATAACATTGCCATTATATAGAATGCAATATGAATAAAAAATTATATTGTATTGGCAGACATGGATAATGTAAATATTTTATAATTTGAGCATTATAATAATTGCGTTACAATATTAATTTTTTTAGGCTTCCATTTCCATTAAATAGTTACTTTATAACTGTAAAAGTCACAACAAAATTCCTGTTTGTAATTTGACAATTTTGAAAATTAAAATATTATCAACAAAACTGAGAAGTTGAGTCGCCAGCAAATAATTAACAATTAGCACAGGAGTTTTGTTCGACCAAACTGGCAATTTTATTATTAAAAAGACGCTACGTTTCAACCGCAAAATTCGGTCCTTTTCAAGCGTGTATGACTCGCAAATATTAATTAGTTGGACATAGTTTCCAAAATACGCCGAATCTAAAAACTAAATATCAGATTTTGTAGAACGTAGCAGATAGAATAAGTCTAGGAGCATTATATAAATCAAAAACTTACATATTAGAGTGTTATTTCAAGAAATAGAAAACGGTTTCACTACATTTCCGTTGTCCGTAATTATATCAGAGGGACGAGTCCCTGTCGTGCGATGGTGAAATTGCGACTAACAAGAAAGGACGAAACAATAAACAATGACTTCGAAATGTGGCTGAAGTAAAGAGAGGGAAGCAGATGAGAAGGGGATATTACGTTTCCTTTATGATATGTTCGTAGAGAGCATTAAGACTCTCTGTGTCCTTTTGCATATTAATGGTATTATCCGATTTTTTGATGAAGAACATCTCCGCTAATTCCCTCTTTCTCATCAGCCTCTCCCTATGCATTATCTCTGGATTCCCCCAATCAAAGTCATGTCCACGGGATATTCGATGTTCACTAACTACTTAAAATATTATATAATAGGTACATTTTCAGTACTACATCCGCTCATTTATTAAACAAGAAGTTAAATTAAGCAACTAATTAAATTATTAATATTAAATATTAATACAATAAGATATTTGTATTTACATTTATCAAAATAAAAAATAAGTTCAATTATGAAAATAAATATTAATAATTGGACTTATTAAAAATTAAATAATTTGTTCAGATATTGCGCTCGAATTCTTTTCGCGTTTTACAACGCCCGATCGTTTCACATTAGATGGCGCGACGCGCGAGTCGCCACTCCCAAAGAGCCCCCGCCTCCTCCCTCACTCGTTAGGTGTCATGGCCGCACTTGCTTGCGTTTCTTCGAACGTGTCGAGTCCGTTATTTCTTTCTTGACGGATTGATCGTTGCGGCGCGTGTTCTGGAGACTAACCGAGCGAGAGTCGGATCACCAGGGAGAGCTCACCGCCAGGAAAGGGAGAGCTGCGGCAGCTAGCGTCCGAGAGGGAGGATCGAGGCGAGGAATCCGGTTCAGCGAGCGGAGTCCTTAAGGAGGTTGGTTAGTTCTCGGTGCGAGGCAGGCGGCGCGGCAGGGGGAAAGCATATAGGTTAGATTTTCGTCGCGTGAAATAAACGAATTTTAGCAAATAAATATGTGGAATGCATTTAATTGCTGTTTCTTAAGGTTTAAAAAGAGTTGTTTGTACAATTGAAACCCAAATACGTTATTATCCACATTAAAATGTGGAAATAATAAATGTGGTCCTGTTTTTTTTATTTTTACAATTTCTTGATAACTATAAAGACGAATCATTTCAGTCTTCGAGAAAGTTTTTCCTAAATATGTAAAGAGTTATTTGCACCTATTTTCACTAAATTCTTATCATTTTTAATATGCTTTCGAGAGTTACATTACAGGTTAGGTAACATTTTTGCTGTGTCGCCCGTGTATAAGAGAGAGACAAGAGTATAACTTCAATAATTAATTACTCGACAACCATGCAGACGATTATCTTCAACTTTGGCATATATGGACGACAGATTCCCATAGACGAATATTCTCCATTGAACTAATTCTTATCAAATTGATTTGACTAACCACCCTCCTTAAGAGATTCTCATTGGGACGCCATATTTGTTACTTTCATTTGAGGGTTCATATTTTTAGGGTTTATACCGTCATTTTTTAAGGATTAATCATTAATTGAAGGTTAACTATTACTTGAAGGTTAACCATCATCATCCGAAGAAAAACTCTTAAAGTTGGGTGTGATTTCGGACCGCCAATTGAAGATTAACCTTCAAATGATGGTTAACCTTCAATTGGTCCGAAATCACACCCAACTTTAAGAGTTTTTCTATGGTGTTTTTTTAACGGTTAACACCAAAAGTTGAGTGTATTTTTCCATAAGGGTTCAGTTTGATTAAGTATATAAAAAATGTCTCTATTTTTATTCTTTTGAGCTAGCAAATTGTATTCTTGGTTTTTATGGTGATTAATATTTTGTGCAACTGCATCAATCTTTTTGTTGCTAGCGATTAATATTTGTTTTTATGTATTCGATTACTGCGCAAGTGTTGCGCATTTCGTTAATTTTATCAGAAGTTTACTTATCTTCTTTTTGTACCACTGGATTTAAAGCAAACCAATATAAACACAATAATTGTAATTTATAAACGTTTTTTTTATCTTATAACTCATTCTCTGTTGATACCATATTCTCTAATCCCATTATTATCCTAATTAGCAGACAATGTTTTTTAAACGTTTGAAAAATATTTGAAAATCAGTTTTAAACACATATTACAAAACGTTTGAAAAACATTGCCTGTTGATTGAAACCCCAAAATTTCGGCAAGCTACAACAGGGGCTGGATTTTTGAATTTATTCGCAAGAGAAAAGTATGCGCAAATTCTACTCTTACAGAAAAGTTGCAAGTTGATCGCATGGCTTTTAGTTAATCAACTTGCAACTTTTTTATAAGAGCAGAATTTCCGCATACGTTTTTCTTGCGAATAAATTCAAGGATCCAGCCCCAGGTGCGCGCGCGCTGTGCCTTAAAAGCCTCATTAAGAACGTATAAAGGTCTTATTTGAATTTAATTAAATTTAAATTAGATTTAGAACTTATTAAGAACATATAAAGGTCTTATTTGAATTCAACATATTAAGAACATATAAAAGTTTTATTTGAATTTAATGAAATTTGAATAAAATGTACAACTTATTAATTTCATATATGGTTTCAATAAGATTAATATTTAAATTGAATATATTAGCTAATTAAATCCTTATTAAGCCAAATTAAATACGAATATTTTGATGATGAAATGATACTGTAAGAAGTACGTATATATACTTTGTATACTACGAAACATACGTACGAGTATACACGTCGATTAAGAATATACGACATGTATTCATATGTTCGAGATTTTTAATCGAAATGTATATCGGCATTTCTTCTTATATTCTTAATTAAGTTTTATATATAGAACAAATATGAGCCATATTAATGCAGTTATTCAGCATTAATTTAAATCAAATAAAATTTAAATAGAGATTTTATTAAGGTCCATATAAAGTTCATATTTAACTGTTTTCCGCGGGATTAACATTTCTGATATTGTAGGAACTTGCGTGCGAACTATTGGTCAAATTATTGACAATGTTTATCCAGATATTCAGAATTTAACACAAAAGGAAACAAATTGGCTTTGCGAACGTGCAATCGTAACTGCAAAAAATAAAGCTGCAGAGGAGATTAATGAAATAGTTTTACAAAAAGTTACCACCAAATGTAAAACATATAAGTCAATAGACACAATGGTAAATGGAGATGAAGTCATTCACTATCCGATTGAGTTTCTCAACTCTCTTAACCCTGCAGCCCGAGTAGAAATTTATTCAGGCGTGCCTGTTGTCATGTACGGCCCTGATCAGGTATGAATGAGGCATGCCTGACTACGGCATGCCAGATCAGGTCCTGACTGGTGCCATATCAAACATGCCTGGTTATATATAATCAGGCAAGCCTGATAAGGCAATAATCAGGACCTTTTTGAGTATCCCCTAATACACAAATTTTCGAAGGTCAAAAAATCTGATATATTTATTAATATATAATATTTATAATAAAACATCGAGGGCCTTTTTTATTTGACTATTATTATTATATTGTAGAAAGTACAATTTGTCTTCTTTCATTATATAATATTAAAATTTGTTTTTAATAATTATATATTTGAATTAATAAATATAATATATATACAATAATAATTAGTGTGTAGTAATTATAAGTATAATTATAATAAATTATATATATACGTACTGTATGAGAGAATTTTTTCTTATTGTTAATAGATTAGATATGATAAATATAAGGTTAGGTTAGGTAACCTAACCTTATATTTATCACACATATTTTAAAATAACTTGGGTTCTTACCGTGACTACAATACTGTCAAAAAGTTAATGATAGACAACTGACGTTATATAGTATTTGGCTGGGTTGTCCGTCCGCCTTAGGCATGTGCAGTGTATTAATCTCATATGTACAGATATATAATACACACTGTGTTACTATTATAGAATAGCTGTTAATCCACCGCTATCAGAAATTGTGTTTTTTATATATCTCGAAACTCGGCTTCGAAACTATAAACTACTGATGATTTCATCTTTTGTACAGTCAATCTTTTTCTAATTGCACAGGTGAGTAAAAGTACATACATCGTATTTACATCAATATATATGCTGTTGAAATTTTATGAGATTACTCATTTTCTTATTCCTAAGAAAATGAGTTTACGGTCGAATGTATTGTATATATATTGTTTAAATAACTGTTTAACAGGACATGAGTGACAATAAAAGAAAACGAAAGCAAGAGCTAACACGACTACGGGTGAAGCGGCATAGAAAACATAAAGCTTATTGTAGTACATCTGAAAATGGAAATAAATCTGACAGTTCATCTGCTTCAATGGCTTCTCCTGCTGCTGCTTCAATCTCAAATGAGCAAGAATTCTTTATGGACATCGAACAATTTGATTCATATAATGAAAACACTGCAGTGAACAATAATAATGAAAATTTAAACTTAACGCAGGATTCCATGAACAATATAAATGATGAGAATATTCTCAGTGACAGTATTGGGGACAATGATCAAGCTGATTTCGAAATGGATGAACACAGTAACACAGATGAAATGGATGAACATAGTAACACAGATGAAATGGATGAACACAGTAACACAGATAAAATGGATGAACACAGTAACACAGATGAAAATATAGATTTATTAGAAGCCAGTATAGATAATGAGGATGAATTCTATGAATATAACGATGAATTTGATGAGATCACAGAGCTACGAACTTGGGCATTGTCTGGAAATCCTACTATACTCACACACGACTTGATGAATTATTGCGTATCCTGAGGACTCGTTTACTTCCAAATTTACCAAAATCTTCTAAAACTTTTTTAAAAACAGCTTTTCTTTATCCTGATAATGTCCTGAATATTATGCCTAAAAGGGTCCTCATGAATTCGGCTGACATGGTCCTTATTAGGTAAATGAAATCCGGTCCTGAACATGCAATGCGTTACACATCTTGTCAGGACCATGTCAGGTGACTTTACCAGGGCCAGATTATGTATTATGGCACACCTGATCCGGACCTGTTCAGACAGTAACTGAAATTTCTACTCGGGAGGATTGCCTCCACATAAACTGAGACTAAAAGTTGGTACCCCGATAATGCTGCTTCGAAATCTTAAACCACCACGGCTTTGCAACGGCACGAGACTGCAAGTTAAGCGTCTCATGCCTTACATCATAGAAGCAACCATTCTGACAGAACCCGCAGCCGGTGAAATAGCATTAATTCCAAGAATACCTATGGTCCCTACGGATTTGCCATTTGTGTTTAAAAGGCTGCAGTTTCCTGTTAGAATGTGTTTCGCCATGACGATTAATAAGTCCCAAGGACAAACCTTCAAAGTAGTTGGCGTAGACCTCAGAAACGAAGTCTTTTTACACGGTCAATTATATGTAGGACTCTCACGGATTGGTTCAACAAAGGACCAAACAATACTGATTCCTGATGAGAGCAATAAAACTCGCAATGTTGTTTTCACAGAGGTTTTTAACGATTAAAAAACAAATCCAATGATCAACTAATAAACAAGTAGAATCAACGTCATTATAAAAGACAGATAAATAAATATATATAGAAAAATATAGATAATGGAAAACAAGCATTAAAGTAACCCGAGTAGAAATTTATTCAGGCGTGCCTGTTGTCATGTACGGCCCTGATCAGGTATGAATGAGGCATGCCTGACTACGGCATGCCAGATCAGGTCCTAACTGGTGCCATATCAAGCATGCCTGGTTATATATAATCAGGCAAGCCTGATAAGGCAATAATCAGGACCTTTTTGAGTATCCCCTAATACACAAATTTTCGAATGTCAAAAAATCTGATATATTTATTAATATATAATATTTATAATAAAACATCGAGGGCCTTTTTTATTTGACTAATATTATTATATTGTAGAAAGTACAATTTGTCTTCTTTCATTATATAATATTAAAATTTGTTTTTAATAATTATATATTTGAATTAATAAATAATATATATACAATAATAATTAGTGTGTAGTAATTATAAGTATAATTATAATAAATTATATATATACGTACTGTATGAGAGAATTTTTTCTTATTGTTAATAGATTAGATATGATAAATATAAGGTTAGGTTAGGTAACCTAACCTTATATTTATCACACATATTTTAAAATAACTTGGGTTCTTACCGTGACTACAATACTGTCAAAAAGTTAATGATAGACAACTGACGTTATATAGTATTTGGCTGGGTTGTCCGTCCGCCTTAGGCATGTGCAGTGTATTAATCTCATATGTACAGATATATAATACACACTGTGTTATTATTATAGAATAGCTGTTAATCCACCGCTATCAGAAATTGTGTTTTTTATATATCTCGAAACTCGGCTTCGAAACTATAAACTACTGATGATTTCATCTTTTGTACAGTCAATCTTTTTCTAATTGCACAGGTGAGTAAAAGTACATACATCGTATTTACATCAATATATATGCTGTTGAAATTTTATGAGATTACTCATTTTCTTATTCCTAAGAAAATGAGTTTACGGTCGAATGTATTGTATATATATTGTTTAAATAACTGTTTAACAGGACATGAGTGACAATAAAAGAAAACGAAAGCAAGAGCTAACACGACTACGGGTGAAGCGGCATAGAAAACATAAAGCTTATTGTAGTACATCTGAAAATGGAAATAAATCTGACAGTTCATCTGCTTCAATGGCTTCTCCTGCTGCTGCTTCAATCTCAAATGAGCAAGAATTCTTTATGGACATCGAACAATTTGATTCATATGATGAAAACACTGCAGTGAACAATAATAATGAAAATTTAAACTTAACGCAGGATTCCATGAACAATATAAATGATGAGAATATTCTCAGTGACAGTATTGGGGACAATGATCAAGCTGATTTCGAAATGGATGAACACAGTAACACAGATGAAATGGATGGACATAGTAACACAGATGAAATGGATGAACACAGTAACACAGATGAAAATATAGATTTATTAGAAGCCAGTATAGATAATGAGGATGAATTCTATGAATATAACGATGAATTTGATGAGATCACAGAGCTACGAACTTGGGCATTGTCTGGAAATCCTACTATACCTCACACACGACTTGATGAATTATTGCGTATCCTGAGGACTCGTTTACTTCCAAATTTACCAAAATCTTCTAAAACTTTTTTAAAAACAGCTTTTTCTTTATCCTGATAATGTCCTGAATATTATGCCTAAAAGGGTCCTCATGAATTCGGCTGACATGGTCCTTATTAGGTAAATGAAATCCGGTCCTGAACATGCAATGCGTTACACATCTTGTCAGGACCATGTCAGGTGACTTTACCAGGGCCAGATTATGTATTATGGCACACCTGATCCGGACCTGTTCAGACAGTAACTGAAATTTCTACTCGGGAACATTGAAATGTGATTTTTGTCGGAGTACAGTTTATAATATACAAATAAAATACATATTTAGTTCACCTATCTGCATTACAATTAGTGAAAAATCATTAAAAATAGTTAATACAAAAAATGGAACTTAAAAAATTCTATCCAAAAAACGTTATATAAAAAAAACAGTGGATTAGGCCTACTAGGGACACCACGTTAAAAAAAACGCGCCTAACACTATACCTCCGAGGTGGTGTGGAATATAGTGTATTATCTCTGAGATGTATAAAAGTTGAAACTTTATAAAATGTCGAACACGAAAATGATTGATCCTGAGAAAAAAATATAGAACGTTTTTTGTATAGAATTTTATAAGTTACAAATTTTAACGCAGATTTATATACTATATACTGGGCAAAGTATATAAATATATATAAAAACAATAATATACTTAACTAGCTGATTACCCGGGCTTCGCCCGGGAGTCGTTTTTCTTAAAGGAGTTCCATAAGGAGTCGGGTTGATTTAAAGACGGTAGTTTAACTTTTACACATGAATAACACATTTTAGGTGCTTAAGTTTTAAACTTTTTTGCTTAACAATGATCACATATTGGATCAATTTTCCAAATTATTTTTTCGGATGAAATTGATATTCGTAATTTGAATCATAACTAAATGTTTCTAATTTCAAAATGGACCGCATAAATGATTTCATGGATTAAACATGTCGTAACCGGTCTTTTTCCAATCAAGTTTCACACTATTGAGTCATTTCCGCTTCTCCGATATTTCACTTACCGATTAGCGACATCATCCTTTGGTTTACCCTAGCGTTTTTTAGGGAATTTTGAGATTGCTCGCTCGCGATGAACACATAACCTCGATTTTAAGAAAAACGACTCCCGGGCGAAGCCCGGGTAACCAGCTAGTAATATTAATAAATATAAGCTTAGACTATCATGTCAACACATTTTTAGTATAAAAATTTAGAAGTTGAACGAACTTACCTTAAGTGAAGTTCGACTATAATTATGCTGTCTCGTCCGGATGGATAAATGTGTAGTGCGCCCCCTGCGCAGTTACCAACAGGCGATTTTAAAGACTCTAAAACGCGCGTTTTTCTCGATCCGCGCGCGAGTCGAGCGTCCCTTCCCCGCCGTAGCGCTTCATACTTTTAAAGCTGCAAATCTGAAATTGGGGATTGGGAGGGTGGGACTATCCATCCGGACGAGACAGCATAATTATAGTCGAACTTCACTTTAAGGTAAGTTCGTTCAACTTCTAAATTATGCAACGTCTCGTCCGGATGGATAAATGTGTAGATATTTAAAGCCCAGATTTGCACCCGAGATCCTGTTTGCGATACAGAATCCCAATCATGCACTGGGCAATACAGAGAAGATCAATATGTTAACCGGTATTAAGAATGGTTTGGTCTGCAAAATGGTTTAAAGATGAGCAAGGATTGCGGTCTTCCAATCTTCGAAGTCTTGAGACTGGCTGGAATTTTGATGACCAAGGTTTCGGTAATTGTGATGTTTGAAAGTTATATAGCTGCTAGCGTTTGCAACCCTTGAGCAATTGTGAGCGCGAGAAGCGTCACCAACTTTCTAGAGAGGACTTCCAGCGAGAGATCCTCGTGGGGGTATAAAGTAGATCAATAGGTGATTACCTGCGCCGGAATCCCAAATAAAAATGTATCTAGGACGCTGTGGTTTCAGCGCCGCCACCTCTTAAAAAATTCTTCTCACCAACGGGTGTGAGGTGTGAGCCTATTTCTTCTGCCGAAAGCAGAAAAAAGGCTAGGCGATACGTTCAGAGTTAATCTCGTCAATTTTTCCCTTTTCTCTGGAGGAATAGAAACTGAAAAATAAATAGAGCCAAATATGAACCCTAAGAAATGATAGGGTGTGTAAGAAGAAAACACACTTTTCCGTTCGTTAAGGTGATTTGACGTCTAGTTATTGAGATATTAAATCTCAAAGTTGGCATTTTTAACATAGATTTTATGGGAAATTGTACCGAAACATACAATTTTCGAGAATTTCACTCACTATTTGTAAAGAAACAAGTTCAAAAAACTGAAAATAACATTATTTGATTGTCTTCTCTAAATAGTTAAATATTTTGATTGTCTTCTCTAGATGGTTAAATATATCGATAACTGTCTTGTTGTTGTCAAGATTTTGTTAAAAAATATTAGTCATAATAAAGTTACTTTATATTTTTCCCTCTCTATTTCTCTTTTTGCACGTAACAATTACGTTTTTTTTTTTTTTTTTTTTTTTTGGACGTATTACAAAATGACTGGTCTCTTATAAAAAATACGTCGCAAAATTGATCTTTTTTGTTTTTCACTTTACTTTTACACTCCACGTCCAACATACGCAATACTAAATCTTGATAAAATACAAGCAAAAGAGTCTTATTGTTGCTCCACGTTTCCTAATAACGGATCAAATAGGAACTTGCTTGAAAACGTAGTAACGTTTACTGGCACATCTTCTTTTTACGCTAGAAAACGAAAATTACATATATGTGCATACAATAATACGTAACGAAATATCGCAAGGATATTTATAAATATGCATGGTATGACTTGCATTATATACAGTTGCATTATATAATTGCTATGAACCGTATTAGTCATTGTGTAAAGGTTTTTGGAAAACAAGTATTTTTGGTGCCATGTAGAAAGAAAAAAAAAAATATCTCTGCGTACATATGAAATCTAAACAAAAATAGAATAGAATCTCCGTTTTACTCTTTCTAAATTTTCATTTATCGTTTACTTCGTTTAAATCATCGAACTATTGTTCGTTAATTGATCCATTTTCCGTTTTCCGTTTTTTTTTTTTTTTTTTTTTTTTTGTGATTAAACCAATATTAGTAACAGAAGACTGAACAGTGGTCCAAGCTCATCGAAAACATTCCTTTTTTACCTATATTTAGATATGATTATATCTGTATAAATTTGGCAGTGGTATAGGCACATATGTTATCCGCATTTCTGGTACTCTGCTTGATTCTTCTACAGTGTATAATGATAGCAAATCCCTAGATATGTTATAAAACTTTACCTTACTCATTTTTACAAATATCTAATCACTTCAAAGTGTCTCGCGAATTCATCAGGTATTCAACATATACCATTCGTCAGGATGATCGAACGTGAGCGTTCTCTCTTCACTTCTTTGTCCTATTTTCGACGTTTATAGTTGAAGTCACTCCATTGAGTTCATCTTGGATTTGCTGAAGAGTCTTGCCTTTTGTTTCGGGCAACAGTAATACCGTGAAAAAGATACTAATGATGCAGAAATCTCCGGATATCCAGAAGATCACGTACTTGCCATTGAACGCTTCTTCAAGATTGATGGAGAACTTGGCTATGATAAAGTTCAAAACTTTGCTAAAGAAAACAGTTATAGTAGAAGTTCTAGCCTTGATGTTCGAAGCGAACATCTCACCCATCAATGCCCACGGAATCGGATTCCAGCCTACGCTGTACGTGGCAATGTAGACGATAAGCGTAACCATCGGCAACCAGGATATCTGCTCTATCATTCTAGCACTTGTTAGGTATAAGACAAAACGATGTTGACGTGTAATAAGGCCAAAAATTCAATCAAAGTTGATGAATTGTCGCGTTTCTTGACGGCCTTTCGATCAGCTGTACGCGACGTGAATATATGGCAGCGCCGTGCCGTTGGCACTGGCATGATAGCTGTTTACAGCAAAGAGATGCAATGTCACGACATTTCTCTTGTACGAATGTCAACTAGAGTCAAATCTTGAACTGTTTACATTTATCAGTAGATAAATTAATACATAATCAAATGAAAAGTTACATTATATAACCAGTAATTATACAAGTGTCTAAATTATATCCATAAAAAATTGTTTTCCTTAAAATCAAATTTAGGCCTTATATTGACTCATATAGTACTTTGCATCTCCTTGTCTGATAAATGAATGGAGGGTTCAAACTCCTAATGAGGTGGATGGTGCTTAAAGGGTAACTTATAATCTGTAACCGCTTGAAGATTCACTGGATCGGATGTATTTTCCGTCCATTTGGATCGATAAGCCGGATAGTCTGCCGGCTCTGGTTACCTGATTTTATTCTAACACCTTCTGGAGCGGGACCTGTAGCGGTGTGACGACTGGCTACTGCTGCTCGTAGGTACTTAATTCGCTGCTGAGTCTCCTTCGAGAGCGTCAAGGACGCATTGACAATGTCCTTGGAGGACTTCCCGTCAAGACTGTTCTTAATTTGCTTACTGAAAAAATTACTAATTAATAAATTATCTGCCGAAACGTATCGGTTGTGGTCTTGGCCAAAGTATTAAAGTCCGGCTTGATATGAGCCCGTCTAGACAAGGGACGGCGATAGTATAAATCTGCTATATTCTTTACTCCCTTGTTGAGTTTACCGACTGCAGAACAAACCTCGACGATGAGGGACCTTTGCGTCTCTCGTCTGAGAAGGTCCGACAATGCCTCTCCGAAAGCAAGGAGGGCGAAGCCGACCTGATCCTGGTTGATACAACAGTACTCGTCTCTCTTGCCTATAGCCCTATTTTTTAAAGCCGATTCGCACTCTGGGTTTAGCTTAGGAGCCTTGATGAAGGCTAATTCCTCCGAGGAAGAGTGCTTCTTTAAGTAGAGCTTCTCGCTAATCCGCGGGAAGGCTCTTCCGAACCAGCTCACGCCACTGCTGAACGACAAGGTCGTTCCAGGAATGTCTGCTGTTTGACATACGGCAGCGAAAAACTCTCTAGTTAGGGTATCCGCCGAATTCTCAGCTGCAGCGGGCTCCGCCAAAACTATTGTCTAGCTCGGGGGGGGAACGTGGGCAAGCCATCATCTGAATGGTTATTTACCACCGCTACAGCCGAAGAAAAGGTATTCCGATTAATCGGAAAAGGTTGTGTCGACTCCTCTGTCTGTGCCACAGAACTGGGATGTGCGTACACACCTGTAACGTGCGGATCCCTTGGCCTAACCTGTCTAGCAGGACTTGCCATTTCTGCCACCTGAGAGGCAGATCTCGCTCGACCAGGGCTGTCCTCTCTAATGATGTCGTCAGAATTTTTCTCTCCGCATCCGACTCTCGGTCAGTGTGACATGCGAGAGCAGAGGACACGGTCGGCGATAACGAGGCGACATGTGGATATCTAACCTCTCTCCTCGATAATACCTCGATCAGCTGCGATAACTAGTTTTCCAGACCCTCGATGCGATCACGATGCCTGGACGACGATGACTTCTTCCTCTTCCTTGATTTATGCGTAGATTTGCCCATTTATACTCGATAAATGACGGAAATCTAGCAAGGATAATAATCACGCTGTTGATAATCGCAAAACAGGAAAAACAATGGAGCGCTACGGCGGGGAAGGGACGCTCGACTCGCGCGCGGACCGAGAAAAACGCGCGTTTTAGAGTCTTTAAGATCGCCTGTTGGTAACTGCGCAGGGGGCGCACTACACATTTATCCATCCGGACGAGACGTTGCATAATTATTTTCAATATTGTTCTGTTGTTTTCATTTATTGAATTTACAAATTTGCTAAATTAATATAAAAACTCTTAAAATAAAAAAAATTATTTATTGCATTATTTACTGCATTTATAAATTATATTTGTCAGTACTTATTGTTTGTTACTATTTACTCAATTTCTTAATTTACGGAATTTATTTCATTTAATTAAGTTTTATTTATTTACTTCAACTTAATTGAAATAATTCCTCAATTAGAATTGAATTTAATGTAGACATGTTTTCGATAATGCCTGCCGTCACTTCCGCTATCCCATTAATGGCGGCTTTGTCTCATCCCCCACTAGAAGATCTGTACGTGGATGTATGATGCACCGGATGCAGCGGTTCTTCCGTGTTTACACCACCCTCAGTCGCCTTCGTTAAACGACCGGGCCAGTTTCAAACAGATCGAATGAAAATACTCAGATTCGCACGGTGCGAGAAAGAATGGATGGCGAGAATGCAAGCTGCGACGCCCACGACAGCGAGGAATGTGCACAATTATCACTGCTGCGTCTCCCGGTGGAGGTTTGTAGAAGAGAAAGAAAAACGTCGATTTTTTCGTATTTCACGTAGACGTGCATGAAATTCCTTTTTTAAATCGTCGCTGTCATTTCGTCTGTCAGGGCACGCATTATGAAACTCTTCAGGGCACGTATTATGGAACTTTTCGGAATGGATTCCAATCGAAATTTTTTAGTTATTTCCTAGATTTCTATTGTGTTTTCTAAGGGAAACGGAATAATTCCGATCGGAATCCATTCCGAAATAGTTCTGCAGTAAGTGTACAGTATAGTCGCTTGTCGATGGGATAAAGTGTGCTGAACCAGCGACGGTCAACTCTCTCTTTCGTTCTGTCTCCATCCCTTCCGTAACATTTGTTTGATTATGCGTTTAATTATTTTATTGTGCTGCATTTCAGGTATTCCTGCATATATGTTCCTTCCTGGACGCGTCGACGCTGATACACAGTTTGAGTTTAGTGTGCAAACAATTCTACCAGATTTTAAAGGATGAGTCAGTGTGGAAAGCGCGAATTAAACACATATGGCCGTATGCTAGCTACTCATTTTTGCGTCCCGGTTAGTTGCTAAAGTTGATAGCACCCCTAAGAGCACAGTTGACGGAAAGTCGACGGCAAGTCGACTTTTATAAGTCGACTTCTAGTCGACTTCTAAAAATGACGGAAAGTCGACTAAAAGTCGACTTCTAAATAGTCGACTTATAAAAAGACGGAAAACAGTCAAGTCAAGCGGCGCGTCATGCATCATCAATATGGCGGCGAATCTCGAGGAGGCTGGAGGAGCAGAGCTTACGCGAGTGCGAGGAATTGTTACAGAATGCCGTTACCAACCGACATGGAAGCGAAATTGCTGCGCCAGATAGTTCTTGCAGGTATGGCGGATCAAGTCGCGAGAAAGGTTTCGCCCGACGAGGTAAAAGAGGATCAGGCTAAGGCCAAGTGGAAACATGCTTACAGGTTAGGTATGGTGTGTTATTTATTATCATCGATAATTAAGACCTATTGAATGCGACAGCTCTCCATTCTGAACCATCTTTCAGAACATCAGAAATGGAGGAACCTGTGTTCATGCATTCTTCGTGCGTTCTACGGAAAATCAGTCCGGAATAAGTGGTTTATCAAGAGGTGTACGAAACGAATAAGATGTACATGAGAGGTGTCACGGCGATAGAACCCGAATGATTGCCGAAATTCGCTCCCATGCTATGCCATCTTAGTGAACCATTGGTTGATCCACCGCCAAGGTATTTTTATCTCAATTCTTGCTTTATAATGTTTTTCCTACATATTTATAAAGATATTTATAAAGATATTAATCTTCATTATGATCGAATATTATTCTTATTTATAGATATAATCAAGGAATTGGGAAGATCATTTGCCGCGTGTCTGGTACATTCCGGTCTGGAAAGGCCGGATGGGCACTATCATCGATGGGTATAGAGCATCCGTGGACGGTGTCAAGTGGTTCGTGTATTTCTTCTTGAAGGGTCAAGTGTGCCCTAAGCTGAAACAATTTGTCCCGTCGCTGCTGACGCGACACCTGGGAGCATCACCAAGTCATGGGCCAGGTAAATCATTATTCTATCTCCTTTCGATTTCACGTTGATTCATCGAATAGATTACATCAATTCAATACGATTTTTTCAGGTTGATACCACGCACTCAAGCAATAGTACAAACGCTGCAGTCGCAGGGAGTCGTGTCCAAATACAAACTGCTAGAAATCTGGGGTTCGGATAAAAAAATGTGAGATTTTAATTTATAAAATAATATTTAGATATTATCATAGACTTCTATACAATACTAGACCGCTGACAGGCATCTCGGCCGTGATGCTTGCCGCCATGTTGATTTTAGCCAAGATATGCTATACTACAGATTCTATACAAGTGGTTTTATACAAGATTTCTATACAATAGTCTAGCATATACAGAATGTCCAAAAGAAAGGGTTTAATACTACAGGAGTAGTGGTTCGATTTCGGCATCCAAGTACGCTACACGTCGAAGGCATGACTTACAACTTATTGATAACATGTACCAATATTTAACACAAAAACATTCGCCTGCTTCGTTATGTACTGTAATAACGAATGCAGATAAACGCACATCATGAGCAACTGAACACCCGATAATGACTTAATTCAATATGGCCGCACCCTTCACTACCACTTGCATCTCGCATTCGCATCAGCTTTTCGGCAGTGCTTCCATAGATGTTAGTGGTCTAGTATAAAAGTCTGTGGATATTATATATTTATAATATTGTATATATATATATATATATATAACAATATTATTATATATTTACAACATTATGATAATAATATATATATTATATATATTTATATAGCTAATTTTGCATATTGTTTCGCGATTAACGCTGGAATGTTTTAATTTTAGTTCTGTTGTCAGCTTACTAGAAGTGGCTGCCGGAATCCGCGCACGCAGAAATGGCACAGATATGGCCGCCTTTGTAATTAAGACTAAAACATTAGGATTGTAATTATACAGTTTTTTAGATAATTAAATTATTCTATATATGAAAAAAAATCGAAATGCATCAGTTTTAGCCCTCCAGCAAGGGGTCGATTGCGTATCTTGAAATAATGAGGTAAAAATTACAAAAGTGAGAAAATTTATTAGCGTATCTATGATTTTATTTATCAAAATCTAGTAAAATCTGTTAACTTTTGTCATTTTTACCTCGTTTCAAGATACACAATCGACCTCTAGACGTACGCAGCGATTTATTTTATCGACTTTAAAAGTTGGCGGGAAGTCGACTTTTCGTCATGACGGGAAGTCGACTTTTCATCATGACGGGAAGTCGACTTTAAGTCGGTGGTTTTTGCGACATTCGCCGACTTCAAGTCGACTTCAAGTCGACTTTCGTCCTTAAAAATGTCGACTTCTCTGCCAAGTCAGTTTCGGTAGAAGTCGACTTCAAGTCGACTTAAAGTCGACTTTTTGCTCTTAGGGACCTTATAGCTTGCACGATCGATTATTTAGATGAATAAACAAAACACTCTATAAGCTATTTTACGCCAAGGCTCAAACTTACGCAAGCATATGCAGGTCGTTGCTTACATCCACTGAGATATAAGTATAGAGTGGGCACTGCGATGCTACGCCCATCAGGCGGAAAACAAGCCTGAGACAGATAAATATTGTGAGATCCCTCTCTTTCTCTGTTGTACAAGACGCAAGCGCATATTACTAAGAGAAAGATGTAGTTGTCTTTGTCATACGAACTGCATGACAAAGACAGCGATCCCACGAATTTACCTCTTTCTCAGCTCCGCCAGCCGAACCAGTGCTCTCTCCATACTTATATCTCAGTGCTTACATCGCGTTAAATTTTATTTCGTAGTATTTCATTTCTTGAAAAAAAGCGTGTTCTACAAAATACAAGTAATCGAATTTAGAACACAAGCCATTTTCGGTCTGAGCTTAGATCTTAGGCAGCTCAATATTAATTTTCGTATAATATATATACATATATATTTCCGTACGTATATATTTCCGTATAATATATATACATATAATATATGTATATGTATTATAAATAATACATATATGCACGGAAATTAATATTGAGCTGCCTAAGATCTAAGTTTAGATCGAAAATGGCTTGTATTCTTATTCGATTGTATATCATAGTGGTCTTGTTCTCTTTTATTACTAAACAAGCAAATTTATTTTGAACGTAATGTGTTATATGTGTTATTTAATCAAAGCGCGCACGGTAGCGCGCGCCTGTATAGAGGTCTAGTTTATAAAAAATTGCATGAAGCAAGCTTGAGCAGCTCCATTTATTTCAATAACTTAATATACATAAAGTAAAAACGTGAATAGATCTGTATCAAGAATGTGCTTGTAGTTTATTTGTACTTAAATAATTGTATGTGTATGCATTCTTTTTGTACTCAATATTATAGTACGAATAAGCAGCTTTCGTCATATTTCTTAGTCAGTTACATAAAGTCACGTGTCATTTCAGCGAGACCCGACAAACTGTTTTGGTTGTCGTCGTGCTTTGCGATCGAGAAACAAATAGCGCTATGGAAACAACAGGATTCTATGGTGAAATTGATAAACATGTACCCACATTACATCAGAGCTGTGTTACTGATGCATGTAGGTAGTATATATTATGCCAAGTGTCTTTGAACATCTTTCCTTGTGAAAAACGATATAATGATGATTCTCATTTTCAGGGTGGAACCATCTGTATTGGTGGAACAGAGTTCGACCTGGTTTACTGGAAACGCGAGACACCCTCTTATGAAATCGGGAACAGCGTCCGCACCGATTTAGCGCATGACGGATGGATCCACGGTCTGACAGCGATAGACAACACGATCTACAGTTGCGGTTGCGATCGGAGTGTGAAGTCGTGTATGCTCACCAACACCAGTTTCGTCCATCAGAGAACTTACGAGATGTATGCGATAGCAAAACTGTTCCTTTCGGCAGCTTCGCGATAAGAAGACCGAGCGGGGAAGATAATTCCTGTTTGTGAGAGAAATAATTGTTTCCCTCCAAATTATTCGAATGCAGATACCGCGTTTTGTGTCTCCCTTGTCGAGACAGATAATTAGGAAATGCAATTCTAAGATTCACTTGTTAAACCCTGCATATTACCATTTCGTGCGTATCATTTTTCATTAACGTTAAATATTACTGAAACAGGCCAAATGAGCAGATGTGCGTGTTGTCATCCTGTCCGCAGTGCGCCATCATCGGCGGCGCATTCTCCGGGACAATATACGTGTTCGATTCGCGATCGAGTAATAATCCGATCAGCCAGTATCGACCCCACACCAAACGCGTGACTAAGCTGGCCATAAACACGGAATACATCCTGTCCGCTAGCCTGGACAAGACGGTATCCGTTTGGGATCAGAGAGCCGGACGGACCATGAAATCTATCACAGTATAATGTCATCCCGTATTTTTAACATCGAGAAAAGAAACACGGTTACGATATCTCTAGTGTACCTTTTAGATTCCAGATCAAGCGCTTCCCACGTGCATGAGTATGCGACGGGATTGGGTTTGCGTCGGAGACCACAAGGCGAAGTTGCACATGCTAAATCTAAATAACGATTTTGAGCTAGTAAAATCTTATTCTACCGAGCATACGAAAGGGATAACGGAGGTGCATCTGACGCACGGATGCCTGATAACGAGTTCCATAGACGGCACCGTCAGAATTTCGAGCCTTTCGGATCCGCCGAAGCCCATCGCTACTTTACGTTCAAAGTTCAAACATATCTTCAGCGTGAGTAATATCGCGTAAAATTTGCCGAAAATACCGTATCATTGACTTTGAAGAAAAAATTCGTTAAACGTCTACGAGTAAAATGAAAAAATAGTTTAACAATTAAATTTTTACTTACATTTAATCTTTGAAATTAGGTTTTATCGTTGTCTTTTGTATGTAAATAAAATCCTTAAAATTAACAACATACTTACAAGTCTTATCTTGCAATATCGTGAATTTTGTTAGATATTGTATGTAATATTCGTGCCTTTTATGTGCAGATAGACTACCTGAATGACACTCTCGCGGTATCCGGCCTAGGTATCGAGGTATGGCACCCGAAATTGACGTGTTCAACGAAACATCAATGAACGGAGAATTTCTATATGTGTTCTATAGCTATTCCACAGTTGTATT
>NW_027250339.1:0-26101 GCF_030848795.1 Temnothorax nylanderi | reverse complement strand
GCGCTGGCTCGTCTCGCACGCTGAATCTAGAAACAGGTGTAGAAAAGTGTCGAAAGTGTAATAAAAGGTGTAGAGCCTTCGCTGGCTCGTCTCGCACGCTGAATCTTAGAAAAAGGGTAGAAAGTGTCGAGAGTGTAATAAATAAAGTGTAAATCTTCAAAATGCTTTAAAATGTTGCAAATGCTTGTAATTGATTAAATGTTGCCCCATGGGGTCGTTTCTGTAATAAAATCTTAATAAATCTTGAGTAAAATGAGAATCTAATTGTACTTGTGCACCTTGTGCATCTCGTCGGCTAAAGGCCTTAATATAATGGTTTAAACGTTGGAAATGTTATCTGAATTTTATAAAATTGTTAATTATATTGAATGGAATTTCCTCCACTGACAGATTGTCTCTGTGTTCTCTCATCGGCTTGTGGCCTGTAAGTGTAATTAATGCTGTAAAGTGTAGCGTGGTGTAAATGTTATTAACGCTTGTAAAATTAAATAAAAATTATGGTTAATCAGGAATATGTCCTGCTCGCTGTTGGTATAAAAGTGTAGCTTAATTGTTATTTTAATAGGACCGTCACTAGCGGATCGGTCGTGGATCTATCTCCGCTCCTAATATTATTATATAAAGTGTGAATAGTATGAATGCTGATTACTATGTCAGGATCTGGAAAGTTAGTGAATAATGGATAAAATATGATGAAGAAGACCACGATGTACTCTTAAACTTCATCTCAATGTGATTCTGGTAGCACTTGTGCGAATATGTGAGTATAATATGCAGATTACTGCAATTGCAAATAAAACGAATATAATTGATAAAACTACTATTTTGAATTTATCTGAGTCCATTTCACTGTTAATGTTATGTATTTCGCGTATCCGTCGGGTTGATCTAGGATTGGAGGAATCTTGATGGGTAAGTATTCTTTTTATGTGTGTTTCTTTTTATTAATAATGTTTTGTATTTCGTGGTGTTAATGTTGTTTGTGTTGCTCTTATGGCGTAATCTTAATCCTATTCAAAATGTTAAAAACATAAAATATATTAAAAAATGTACCTTTGTGGTACTCGTTGCTCTCGAAGCTCGTGTAAAATAACTTTATCTTTTCGTTTAAATGTTTATACATATGTGCCCTATAGGCTCGCGTACTCCTTCTCGGAATCGGCTGCACTCGGCTGCTGCCCTTCTCCGTCTCGACCGTCATGGGCTGGTCCTCGTCCGGCCCGGTCTGTCCAGCGGGCTGAACGCCCACCTCCAACAACCGGCGCACCTCCTCGTCGGGGTCGCACTGTGAATTGTCAGGGTTTGCCTGACTGTATACCTCGCATAAGCCACTGTCCTCCTCGTTTTCAGTCTGGCTCTGCTGTTCGGGCGCCGATTTGCTCGCACCCTGCTCCTTCTGCACTCTATGTATCTGCGGTTGTTCCCTGCTCATGGTGGAACTCGGCTCGCTGCTTCCACGACTCGCTCTGGAAACGGAGGGTTTATCCTTCGGTTCCAAGGTCGCGATCAGGTCGCACGGTGTAAACTAGGCCAATGTTAATAGCGAGTTCGCACAATATACAGGTTCCGAGATATTTGATTTGACGGTTCAACCCGGCGACGGTTAGGCCCCGGTCTCCCCTATTTTATTAAAATTGAAAAAATAAATGTTAAAATTTTATTTTTCTCATTATTTTATTTGAATATATTTCTATACAAATATCTATATATTATATATATATATATATAAATTTTTATATATGTAATATATTTATCTTTATATATTTGTCACGCGTCACCTTTTACTCTCCGAAATCCCATGTAAATAAACCCGAAAATGTTGACCTTACGTAAATAAACAAGAGCTGGACAGCATATCCCATGTAAAATATCTTTATGGGATATTTTTTTCCTCATTGTTCTTTTGGTTCTCATTGTTCTCATCACTATTCTCGCAGTTTTCAGAGTTATCATCGTTGTCATCTGAATGAGCCTCGTTATTGTTGCCGGTGTGTCTGTTAATGTTAAATATATCTCTATAATTATCGTTATTCTCGAAATCAAAGTGTTCAGAGTACTCAAAATGATCAGAATTATTAGAAAATTCAGAATGGTGAGGAAGTTCAGAATGATGAAAAAGTTAAGAATAATGAGAAAGTTCAGATTCTTTTTGATTATGAAGAAAATCTGGTATTACGGAACTTTGGCTTTTAACAGAAGCATGTGCTTGCTGAATATGCGATTGATCGAATTCAATAAAGAATCTGTTGAATTGAGTTCTTCTACAACTTCAACATTCACTTTCTGCCTTTTAACTTTCTTGGAAAACTTATGAAACGGTGTTTTTTGGCATGTTCTAAAATAAACTGCAAATAAATTTAAATGTTATGTTTACATAAAATACATAGATTTCAAAATATATACTATTTTTACTCTTTAAAATCATTTATTTTTTCAGATTTTCTACTGCACAATCACTATAACAAATGTGTTAATGGAAAAAAATATAACTAAAAAAAAAACTAACAGTACAAAATTAACTATAGGAAGGAAGGCTGGCTGATTTTCGAGTTATAAAAAGGTCATCAACTTAAATTTAAAAAAAATCTCGTTTAATTAACACAAATTTTATTATACAATTTACGTTTCGACTATATTTCGACTTTTATACTTATTCTTCTTCAACCTGATACATAAGAGATAATACATAAAAATATATTAAAAATAAAAAGAAATAAAATTGCTACAGATAAAAAGGATAGAGAACAAAGCCGCATACTTTGGACTGACTTGCCAGAAATGTAGCTAAGATCTACACTATGACATAGTATAGACCTTAGCCACAACTAATGTATATACGAGTTGTCAAAAGTAATGAAATAAGTCAAGTAATAAAATGTTACTATTATCTATACTGTTGTTATTATTATCAAACGATATTATTTATTATGTTACGTAAAATTGTAATGCAAATATTAAAATTACATTAGGGCTAGAATATAAACCAGACCCACAAGAATGAGAACAATTCCAAGATCTTGAGAATTAAAAGATCTACAGGACGAATTAAAGAGCCTGGAAATGATTGGGTCAAAGTAAGAAAAGATTTACATTATTGCATTCTGCCTCTGCATTTGTCAAGGCTAATCCGTTCTAAATCAGCCACAAGAATGAGAGATTCCAAGATCTCAAGACGAGAATTAACCTTGCAGTGCCCCTTACTACTACGATCAATGTCGATCTTCCAAAATGGCGTCCCAAATGATTAATATCGGAAGGGCCCTGCTCGCTGGACGGACTCCTCGCCTCAATTTTTTTGGACGCGACTGCCGCAGCTCTCCTTTTGGCGGTGAGCGTCCTTGGGAAGTCGAATCTTTCGGTTGATCTCCAAATACATGCCGGTAATTCAAACTTAATTTAAAGTATAATTAAAAAGAAACAAGCAAGAACCATAACTGAAAAAAAGGAGGAAGGAGGTGGAGGCGCTTTGTTTACTGGCGACTCACGCTTCGCGAAAATAAACGATCGCGTTTCAAAACTAAATTGAGCGCAATATCTGTACCACACATAAAAAAAATATTGTATCTTTATATAATACGTGACGCGGAAATTGGACCGAAACGCCAAAGTCAAATTTCGTAGAAAAATATAAAAATATTTAATAATAAAAAAATTATAATAAAATAAGTAATAATTAATAATTAAGTAAAAATTACTTTAATTGTTATTGAAAATAATTAATGTAATGTAAAAACTGTACATAAAAACCACCACGTCTGTGTAGCAAGGGTCTTGCAACGCGCCTTAGTACAGGAATTACTCGGCAATAGGTAATAGTATTTATTCGACTAATATGGCCATTTTTGTGGTGAAAAATTGTAATTTTTTTGCGGTAATGTTTTTTGAGGCTATTCACAATACCTTTCTAGCCAAAAATTACTTTTTTTTGATAACTCGTGCAACGTGTCGTTTTCGTTTTGAAAATTTGGTGGTCCCTGCACGGCGATATACAGGCGCTTGAAAGAGGCGTATGGAGATCTTTTTTTACGGATGGATCGAGTTTACGTTTTAAATAAAATAATTTAATTTTTACAGACGAAAACTAAAATATGGGGCAAGGGTAATAATACAAAAATAACAAATCACAAATGCGCTTATACACATATCTTTTGTACCGAACAATGTTATTTATAACATGAGTTTGGTAAGTTAATCTTTTGAATTCAAAAATTTATTAATTTACGGTTTCTAAATTATGGTAAGAACGATGAAATTAACTTCTTTTTTTTTGAAATTACATGGGTAGGTAAGCTAGGCGGGTTCTAAATGAAATGTGGGCGAGGGGGGGAGGGGCGGGGGTATACCGCGGGGGGGGGAACCGCGTTTTCGGGCGCCGCGAGGAGGGGAGGGGGGGGAACCGCGTTGTTTGCCGCGCCGCGGGCGGGGGAGGGGGGAACCGCGTTTTCGGGCGCCGCGGGCGGGGGAGGGGGAACCGCGTTTTCGGGCGCCGCGGGCGGGGGAGGGGGGAACCGCGTTTTCGGGCGCCGCGGGAGAGGGGTCCGCGGGGTGAGGGGACCCGCGTTCGCGTTTTCGGGCGCCGCGGGAGAGGGGTCCGCGGGGTGAGGGGACCCTCGTTCGCCTTTTCGCCGCGCCGCGGGGAGGGGCGACAGCGTTTTCGCCGCGCCGCGGAGTCCGCGTGCAACGGCCGCGTCGGTCCGCGTGACGTCACACGGCACGCTCCCGCTCGCGTTATCTCCCCCTCGTAGATGTTCTCTCGCGCCCCCGTCCCCCGTTCGCGCGCGTCTTCACGGTCGCGCGCGATCCCTCTCCCCCGTTCGCGGTCTCGTTCAGAAATTATGCGAAAACTACAAATAGAAAATTTGCTTACCACCGCTTGATTTCAACCTGAAACCCCTGGCTCTTGAGTCAGACACCTTCGGCAATTTGCAACACAACAATGATTTTATACAAAATATTTAGAGTTTTGAACACAGATAAGTTAGAAAAAAGCAACACATGAAAGAAGCTGTAAGCATAAACTGCAGTTTTATTGATATGCAATACAGACAGCCTTCGAACACCATGTCTTTGCCACGTAGCACTATCAATCACAAACAGTGCAAATTGAACAGAGATTACACGGCATTATTTGATGTAGTGGACCTCCACACGACGCACAGAATAAATGATCGATCAGTATATAGGCACGGGTGTCATGTTTTCGCTCAGCGTACAACATTGAGAATAATCCTCGTAATCTCACAGTACACGATGCACAAAATTTTACATTACCAGAAGTATAATAAAAGTATGTGCAACACATCTTTTTCAATTCATCTAAGGTATTCACTTCAGCCTGGTTTAATACTCGGAAAATTACTTCCGAAACATCCTCAAACCTTTCACTGTCGTAACACGAATCGTTTGACAAAATTGCATCAACATCATCAATTTCTTGTTCATGTTCATGTTCATGTTCCTGTTCATTTACCTCAATGTCCATTTCTTCTTCTTCTTGTTCATTCACTCCAACTTCCATTCTTTCTTCTCCTTCAAACTGCAATTCTTCGAAATCCATTTTATATACACTCTGTTCCACTCACGCGCTAAAATATAAACTTTGGAAAATATCCGAAGGTTCTTTTCCAATTAAATTCGGTGTTGAGAAACTCCCGGTTCGATCGGAGATCGGCGATTCCCAATTCGCGACGGATCAAATATCGCGCTACGTCGACGTCCGACAAGTACAATCTGCTACAATTTCTCATCCGCGGTTCGCTGATTTTCACTATTTTGAATTTACTATTGAGCACCGGTTTGCACAATTTTATGTACTCGTCGCTCATGTCATGTGTTGTACTCGCGACTTTCGGTCCACGACTACTGAGCGTACCCTCAAATTCATCCTTCTATCTCACTATTGTCACATCGTTTGTTTAACATATCTAATTTCACAATGATCTCAGCATCCGTACGGATGCGCCTTGCGAAAAATCTACGATGTACAGTTTTGCACGTGTGCAATGAAGTCACCGCGAGACACGTATGTTCATGAAAACGATATCGCAACATTAACTTTCAATGGTTTAATCTGTATAACTGCTATTGAACCGCTATCAAACTTCTTTAAAACATCTTTAAAAACAACTTTAAAACAGCTAAAAACAACTACTCTAAAAACATCTTTAGAAACAACTAAAAAACACACTAAAAACAACTAAAACAACTAAAACAACTAAAAACAACTAAAACTAAAAACATCTATCAAACAACTATCAAACAACTAAAAACACAAACTAAAACAACTAAAAACAACAAAAAACATCTTTAAAAACAACTAAAAACACACTACTAAAACAACTAAAAACACAACTAAAAACAACTAAAAACAACTAAAAACATCTTTAAAACAACTAAAAAAACAACTAAAAACAACTAAAAACAACTAAAACATCTTAGAAACAACTAAAAACAACTAAAAAACAAAAACATCTTTAAAAACAACTAAAACAACTATCAAACAACTAAAAACAGCTTTTGAACAGCTAAAACAGCTTTTGAATAGCTTTTAAACAACTAAAACATCTATATTATATTACAAACTATGTGGGAAAAGGAAATAAAACATTTTATATATACATATATAGTTTATTTAAAAAAAAATCATAATTTTTTCTGGTGTCGCGACCACCAGTTACATATTTTTAATACATTTTGTAATGCGCAATTCTTAACATGTTTTTCACATCTTATAGTATTAGTAACATCTAGATTATTTAAAGATTCGATATCTTCGTAATCGGCATCCAAAGTCTCAATGTTTAGATTTTTTCTAGCTTTATTCTCAAGTAAATCCACCAGCCATTCTCGTTTCTGGCATCCCTTGACGTACACAAGAGTCGACGTCTCGTCACCCTCTCCAAGCACGGCCGATGTAATTAAATGTTTCGCCATGCTGTATGGCACGTTTCCATCCTCCCATCGTAGTCCATGGTGATTTGCAATCAACCAAGAAGCGCATGATTTGTCGGATTTCGTGAGGAGACTCCATGGCATGGGACATGTAAAAATGTAATGTGCCAAAACGGTCCCGTTTCTCAGAACCGCCACCTCCTTTACGACAAATTTCATCCCGACGGTGAAGCCTTGCAGATCGACAAACGTTGGTACGATCATGACGAAACGACGGAGCAATCTGTATCTTATCGCGGTACATCAGTGCTTCTTATATCGCAATACCCGCTGATATTGCAATTTACATGATTTTGCGCACTACGTTCGACAATGGACAGTATTCGATTACACGATCATGCAAGATGAGGCAATAGGCGGTAGTATTTGCCGGTACATTCTCTTTGCAGTCAAATTCTATTCGCACATCCACGGTGGCGCTCTTGACAGATTCGTTTTGTCGCGAGCAATCGATGACAACAAAAGGTCCTTCCATCAGGAATGTATACAAGCTGCAAAGCGTATCACTGGAATCGTATCCGTAATAAGCTTTACGAAAACGCGCATACATATCGAAAAGGACGGCGTATCGATTTTTGCCAAAATCCAGATTCAAGTCGTCGTACGGATAAAATTCAGAGTTTAGATAAAGTTTCACGTTGGTCAAGTTACAGTCATCGAATACGCTAACATTTTGAGACATGATATTCTTGCGCCCGGTCTGCAGCGCAAAGATAACGTATCGCGGCTTCTCCAGCTGAGTCGCCGTTTTGACGGCCCACGAATGCTTGGTCGTGCTCTGCAACATGGGGTACTCGTACAGATCCCACGAACGGAAACTAACACTAAGATATCGCCCGCTTTCCAAGGCCCGTAGCATGGATAGCTTATTGATCTCGTTTAATGTGACGTGAGGCATTCGCCACTGTACTTTAAACAATTCAATTTCCGGCTCCGTCGCCGGATTTCCCACAATGCAATTGTTGTCGCTGCGCGCTCGTATCAAAATTAATTCGTGACGAGCGTTAACAACCACGCGTTTGTAATCCTCGCAAAAGCCCAGCAACCTCTTGAGCGGTACGCAAAAGTTGAAGTATCCTTCCGGTATGCTCGATGAAACGTCCCATCCAGCATTCCGCATGAGTTGAGAATCATTATACGATAGCGATACATAGTTCTTGATGGTACTGGTTATTCCAACGTTTCTGTTGCGATCAATCTCCACACCGTTGAGCTCGTATCGAATCTCATCGAACATGAACGCTGCACAATTATTCGCAAGCGTTGCCTGAGACTCGTCATTCCCTTTCTTTATCATCAATCTTCCTTCAACGTAGAGAAAGCTCTCGCACGGCAACGTGTATAAATCCTGCTGTTGTATGGGTATTCTTATCTCATCGTTATGTCCAAACGTTGTGTTGGCGTACGGATTGTACGTGTGTGTCTCAATCTTGACGACGCTGTCGTCAAAGATCGGTTCACCTCCAATGTTTAAGATATTAGCCATTTCGTACGACGAAACCCAATGATTTCAGAAATTCAACGTTCGACGCAGTGAGTTTCTTCTTTGGCGATCGGATTGTCTCTCTAATTTTGTTTCTCGTCTGTTGCACCTGCTCAGCTTCGTTCAGTACGAGCATCTCACGTTATCGCTGTCGTCTTCGTACATGCAGTCTAACGGTGATCTCCTCTCCACGAAAATCAATCAATCGGCCGTCCTGATCCACGACGCGAAGCGTCAAGTCCGAAATGCTCCGTACGATGATCGGAAGGTAAATGATCTGTGCCGGCGTTTCCGATATCTTATATCCTGGAGGCACACTCGGTGAAAACTCGTGTATCGTGTGCACGTACTTGTCGTTGCTGTACGCACCCGCGGTCACGTTACACTCTATGCGAATGATGTTTACGTTGATGATATTTATCGGAACATCCGATTCGTGCCATTGTCGCGACTCCAGCACGCGATTCGCTGAAAATCCCAGCAGCGATCCAATGTTGTTCGGTTTGGTGAAATTTATCCGATAAGCGCACTTGATCTCGCTCTTCATCGTATTGTTATTAGCCCGAATAATCAATGGGTGCGGTTCATCTTCGTTTATCGAGACATTATTGGATTGATCCCATAAAAGAGCGCGTTTCAGATACATGTCTATATCACGCAGTTCGTACGATCCTTCGGGAATGGTAATCTCCTTGTCGTCGTCATAGTAGAATTTATTGTTCGACGAATTTACATTCGGTATCGTGTGATAGGTTTCAAAATCTGTCAGACCGAGCTCGTAATCGCCATCGCTCAAATCCACGGCGGGAAAGTAGCTTACCGCGAGGATGCTGCTCTTGCCGGTGAGCGTAAATGTCAGTGACATGTTTGAATGAATACTGAGATTAAACAGCGTAACGCCGGTCTTTAAATTGATTGTCAGCCGACTGTAGAAAACGCAGACACAGTTGTCCACAATTGCTCTGATCGTATCGCTGATATGGCGTGCGATTGTACTCTATTACATTGTTCTTTAGATACTGCGCCAATTCTCTCGGTGGTCGAAGATTGCCAAAACTGTCGAAATATATGGCACGATCTCCCCTCTTCGCGTACGCCACCCAGTGAGTACCCGGTCCCTCAGTATTATCCAAATTCACGATACCGCTTTCGTTTCGACGTACACCGCCGATCGGTAACGAGTCGCGCATGAAAATACCTCTAAAATATGGAATGCGCATACGTTTTGCCAATTGTTGCAGTTGTACGTTGGTAGTTACGCCCTTGGGGATTTTTAGCGTCTCTTCGACGTTTTTTTTTTCTCGAGACTCCCCGTCCGCGTTTGTATGGAGCGAGATAAAGTCCGTGACCTTCCATGGCGCGATTGTGACGTTGCATCTCTTCCAGCTGACGTCGCGCGGCTTTGTTATCGTTCACGGCCTTTGCGACTCCCGCCGCTCCGCCGACCAACGAACCGAGAACCCCTAATAACGGCAGGATCGGTAGGATACCACCGCGTTTCGCTATCGGAAGTATTCGCTTGTTCTTCTTCTTTTTCTTCGTTTTCAAACCCATACCGAGTTTCGTTTTAGCCTTCATGGCCGCCCAGACGGCTGTAGCTGCAGCTCTCTCTCCGAGAGTCGAATCGTTCGCGGTGACACGTTTTCGCGCTTTCGCGGCAAGTATATTGTCTGCCACGTGTCGTTCTGCGAGATCGCTGCTACGCGAGTAGGCTATGTCGTGCTCGCGACACGCTGCGTCCAATGGATTAATACCCCGATCACCTCTTGCCAATCGTGTTTCTAAATGAGTTCCCGGACCGCAAAATTGATAGCCGGGAATGTGTAATTCGATCGGAAGCGCGTTTATCGCGCGATTCAACAGACCTCGACCTATCTTCGGCGGCATTCGCCACAGTTTTTTATCAACGGCGGCGGACCGTCGATGTGCGTTTGCTGACACGACAAATTATAATGTATTAAACAGCGACGGTATTGCTGAACCTCCGAATCTGCCTTGATATGTTCGGGAAGCTTATCCCACAAATAATCTATATGATTATAAAACTGCCGTAGTAGAATGACCTTTGGTATATACTTTAACTGCTCGACGGTTAAATCGTAAATATCGCTGTTATCCGACATGAGCAAAAACATTTTAAAGACTGAGCATCTCAGCTCTACGCGCCTCTATAAATAGGCCAGCTTTCTCGATACTGTTTTTCATTCGTTGTGGAGGGGAGGTAAAATGCGGTTTGTACGACAATCGCGGACGATCAAAGTGACAAACTTTGACGATAGGATACAGTTAACGAAAGAGGTACGCAAACATGGAGACATGCTACCGATTTCTATACGTGGTATCATCTGCGGTCCGTCGAATTGCGGCAAGACAAACGTCTTGATAAGCTTGCTGGAAAGTCCGCACGGTGTACGTTTCGAGAACGTGTATGTGTACTCGAAATCGTTGCAACAGTCGAAATACCGATATTTGGAGAATATACTAACACCGATAGAAGAAATCGGCTACTTTACGTTCTCGAATAACAGTGACGTCATTCCACCGAGCGAGGCGCTCCCGAATTCTATTTTTATCTTTGATGACGTGGCATGCGACAAGCAGGATACGATAAGAGAATACTTTGCAATGGGCCGGCACGCCGACGTTGACTCCTTCTATCTTTGTCAGACGTATGCAAAGATACCGAAGCATCTTATACGCGACAACGCGAATTTATTGATTCTGTTTAAACAGGATGGTACCAATCTGAAACACATATTCAACGATCACGTAAACACAGATATGTCATACGATGATTTCAGCAAATTGTGTGATACATGTTGGCAACAAAAGTATGGATTCGTGGTGATAGACAAGGACAGCGCGATTTCGAATGGTCGATACAGAAAAGGATTTAACGACTTTGCGATACCGAAACGCGGTTAGTTGTTGTCGACGCGCCGATTGAACAACGTTATCGCAACATGGACAGCGGCGAGGAGATTAGAGAGCGCGAGAGAATAGCAAATCAAATTGCGAAAACGAGCGATTCGATTCGCAAAAAGTATCACGCCTTGAAAACGGGCAAAATGGAGGAAGATATCGCGTTGGAGAGACACTTTAAGCCCATCATCGAGCCTCTAAGGCAGATTGCCGAAAACACCGTTGGCAAAGAATCTGACGTGTCAAAGATTGAGAATGAAACGGCGTGGGAAGACGAAGAGCCAAAGTTCAAACGAAAACGACCAAACGCCTCGTTTAACGACTCTGTAATGGCTTCAACTCCGGTTACGTTGAAACGATCGATAAATGTGCCATCTAATTTGAGCGAAATAACCAAAATTTTACAACCGCATAAATCGAAACGATCGACAGGTCCATTGAATGAACCACCGATAACCTCTGCGCCTTCCGTGCGGCCCACAATACTCGAATCACTCGCAAACGAAGATGTTTTCGAAACCACGGATGACTCACTCGTGACGTCCGTTCGACAGCAGTTGCAAACATCTGAAGGTCGAGAAACGTTGCGAGATCACTTTGGTCTATTGGGTCAAAAGTACGTCGGGGCAGTTCTGAGCGGCGATCAAGAAAGCGGTATAGACACCGTATACGGCGTTTATTTCAGCAACGATGGAATGATGCTCGGTAATAAACGTTTTGACGTGAACAACGCGGACAACATAATTATCGACGGCATACGATACGCTGGCACACGCGGTCTTTACGAGTTGATCTTTAAGAAATTTCCCAATGACGATATCTACACGGTGGACGATATGCAAACATACAAGAGCATTCTGTTGACGACGAGTGCTCATAAGCGCAATTATGATGCTCACGCTCGAATAAATGGCAACAGGGGATACAAGTACACACAAATAATCGCACCGTTGATTTCGGGTAAAAAAGCTGGAAAAGGTATACCGCGTGCCATGACATTAAACGGCAACAAGATCGACCATATAATTGCATCGTCGATTTCGGGTAAAAAAGCTGGAAAAGGTATACCGCGTGCCATGACATTAAACGACAACAAGATCGACTATGTTCATTGGGACGATCCCAACGAGCTTGTAGATCGTCTCCGATTGCTCGAAGCTTCGCGCCTAGCGGGTCACACCGGTCACGATAACGAGATCCTGTCGATTATCGAGGAACTTCGCGAGGCTGGACTTATTATAAATTAAACCGCGCGTCGGCGAGTCGTTCAATCAACATCGAAATGCCGATCAACAAGTTTGGTATATCGCTCGGAAGAGGCGGTGCGGAACCGTACTATCAATGGAGCGGATTAATCAGAAATTACGTGCGCGATAACGCTCTTTGCATGGTCGCCACCGACTTTGACGCGAAATCGCGCAAGATTCGACGGATAGCGCCGCCTGTAGATGATGGCGATGCCGCCAATAAACGTTACGTGCAGCAGAGCGTGCAAATTTTGAAAGATCAGCAGGATGAAATCGAGAGAAAGATGGCCGCATTCCAGAATAACGTGCAAATTACCCTAAACGAACTTCAAAAGATGATTCAAGATGTAATTGCGAATCATCGCGAATAGATAAGAACGTACATCTGATCTCTGCGTCAGTTGCGCGTCAGCGTCATGGCTAGTAAGAAGCAATCAACTGAGAAACGGAGGCTGGTGGAAGAACTACACGCTCCTGCGAGAAGAAATTTTTCGCGAAGACGCGTCATAGTGCGCGGATACGATGACCTGTGGCAGGCGGATGTGGTCGAGATGCGTCCATACACGCGATTCAACAGAGGCTACTACTACATACTCACCGTTATCGACGTGCTGAGCAAGCACGCATGGGCCGTACCGCTCAAGGCCAAGAGCGGAACCGAGGTTACTACGGCGATAGCGAAAATAATTCGAGACGGCGGAAGATGTCCGAAAAATCTGCAGACTGACAAGGGCAAAGAATTTTACAACGCAAACGTGCAGAAACTCTTGAAGAAACATAATATCAATCACTATTCGACCTATTCCGTAATGAAGGCATCGGTCGTCGAACGATTCAATCGCACGCTCAAGAACGATATGTGGAAAATGTTTACGCTCAACGGAAATTACAAATGGATCGACTCGCTGCCGGGTCTCGTATCGGATTACAACGCGCGAAAGCATCGAACTATCGGTATGCGACCCATCGATGTTACCCCCGCGATCGCCGACAAGCTCCTAACAACGGTGTACAGCCACGTAAAGATCGCTGCTCCCGCGCGATTCAAAGTGGGCGACTCGGTACGCGTGAGTAAATTCAAGACAATCTTCGAGAAAGGATACACGCCAAATTGGACCACGGAGGTGTTTAGAATCGTCAAAGTGCAGAAAACTAATCCCGTGACGTATCTGTTGGAAGATTCCTGCGGAAAACCCGTCGCCGGCGGCTTCTACGAATACGAGTTACATTGCGTTGCCAATCCCGACGTGTATCTCGTTGAAAAAGTTTTGCGCAAAAGGGGGGATGAGGTTTATGTAAAGTGGTTAGGATTTGATAATTCACACAATTCATGGATACACAAGAATAATGTATTGTAAAAATTTATTACAATATAAAAACATATTATACATACAAATGAGTCATTTATTTACATAAATATCTAAATGTATTTACAATTGTATTTTACAGTGGTATTTTATAATGCCCCCATGGCAGCGTCTCGGTAGAACCGGGTATAATGTATCGTTTATCATCGTACGGACTTAGAGCTATTTTCGTTTCGGACACGGTGTATACCTCGTGCTGTTTGGATCTTATGCAGGTCTGCTGTCGTGTCATTTCAATTTCGTCGCGCAGACACCGCGTGTAATCGTCGAATGTTATCGACCTGGCTACGACGTTACTCTTAACACCTTTAGCTTTTTTCGTATCTTTCATACCGTCTACTCGCAAGGCGTACATCTTTGCTCTAAGCCCGACGAATTCGGTCATTATCGCACCGTTATTTTCGTCTTTCATTAAGCCCGGAACTTTTTTATTGGCGAGTGGGATACCGTACGCATTATCGACCGCGTAATCGCTTGTGTCAAATCTAATAATGTGGCGCTTCATGGTGTCATACACATCTTCGCACTCGATGTGATAAATGAGACTGTCAGTATCGGTGTACGTGACTTTACACTTGTCGCGATACAACGGTAACATGTACTCGTGATGAAATTCGTACAAACATGTCTTGGATATATCGAGGATGCACATACCCACGTAGATTGGTTTGTCGAACTTCACCTCGAGTTTTCGCATTTCTATTGCTACTAAATTCTCCGAAAAGACGCTTCGGCTATGAAAATTTGGTTTCGCGATCAATGCCTCCGCGCCGTATCTACCCTCCCAATGAGTCACGAGTCGCACGTCAACGTGATTGCGCACATTCTCCATGGTTTTGCCAAACACAGCATTGTTCATCAATTTGTATAAATTTTTCTCGAAATCATTCTTGGCCAATGTTCTAAATTTCGTATTAAGTTCTATATAATCGCGAAGCCATGGAGATTGCGCGAATTTCAATATGCGGTGAATCTTTGATATACGGAGACCGTGACGAGTACACTGCTGCAGGTTGCGATAATGTATTACATAACGTTTCTTATCGTATAATGTTGCGAGGAGCTTGTCCTGCCGCTTACCGGGTGGTTTATCACGCGTCGGACAGAATGGTAGGTCAGTGTGCGCGTCGTGAAGATGTTGCGGATATTCCAAGTCGACTTCGAGAATGTAGCCTATCGTGGAATCCACCGCAACATCCATAACATTAAAATCGGTTACGTCGTCGACCCATTGAAAATCTGCGTAAGGCAATGGTTGACACATTGCCCAGCCGTATAAGTTGTTTACGTCAAAATACATCAGATATGACGACGGTTTCGATGGATCGTACGACTGCATGTACTTGTTGTTGGCCAGCGCGTATCTGTTTGAACATTGACTCAAACCGCCGCGTATACCGCGTTCGATAAACATGACCATGTCAATGTCGGTGAGCAATTCGAAATTGATACGCGTATGCTTCAACATAGCGTCCCACGTAAAACCTGGTAGAGTATAATAATATGCCGGATCGAGTCCATAACTCGCGACGCAGCTATCGCGAAAATTTTCAAAGATATCGGCCAACAGCAAGACATCGGTTTTGAGATATAAATCGCTGTAGTCACCGAGCGTTCGAATGGAGAACCGCTGCCAGACGTTGACGGCGTGCGCGTAATCGCTCTCGGATACGGTGTCACCTGTCAATGAACTATAAAACGAGTCGCGCGGTGGTAAACACGAGTCCTCCAACTTTTCGACGCAGTCAATGTACTCATACGGAAATACGCCTTTTCGTGTCAGCAAATCAAAATTTTCTGCGGATATTTTACAAAATTCGCGTTGCAATATTCGCAGTTTATCCTTGCTTAGATAAGATGCCAATTTGTCGAGACTAGCGGTGAGAAACTTGTACGAATCGATAAATCGCAATTTGACGCAAGTTTTCTTATCTTTATCTTCGGTGCTTTTAACGTTTTTTGTAAATGAAATGTATTTCTCTTTTGTGATTGGGAGCAAGTCTACATGTCCTTCGTACGCTGTTGCTATTTCCGTTATAATAAAATGTGCGTCGTAGCCAGATAAATTATGAAAAACTATGGGAATGCAATGCGAATCTTTGTAGTTTAGATTACAGTTTGAGTGCGCGGGACCTCTGTACTGACCGGTCAGATGACAATGATCGCGTACTCGCACGTCGTCTGGCTCGAACGGTTTTTCGCACACGTGACAGTGCGTTGCGCTGTTAAACTTTTCCCACTCGTCTCGCGTGAAATTCGCCATGGGTATATTAGTGGACAAGATTGTCTTTACGTCGTGAGCTAAACGTCTTAGCTCCTCAGCGAACCACGCGACGCAATCCTTATCGCGACGAAACCGATACATTGATAGCGAGTCGTCGTACGAGCAGCGCACGTAGTACCCTATGCTAAACACGCGATGATGTTGATATGTGTACCTGGACGTTTCCGGATCCGCTTCCATCTTCTCCAGGGTACATTCAAGGTCGGCGTATACGATAAACGGAACTCGTTCCTTCCTGCCGTGATTTTTAAAGGCCAACCACTTGTCGTTATCGCTCGGTAACTTGATCGCGCAGTCGTTCATCTCCTGACAGTCGACGGTGTGGGCTTCCAATTTCTCGCTGGAGCTGAAGTAGTGCAAGCATCTGTAAATAAAGAATTTTTTTTAATATATTTTTACGTAAAAATTATTTATTATTTATTAGGATGTATACTCACCGATCGCAAAAGTATTTTTTGTTCTTTTTCTTGCTCAATTGCGAGCTCACGAGGCGGGACAGGTTCTTGATCCATGCAAAATGTCCCACGTTGTCGTCCTGCATGTACAGCAGATTTACATGTCTGTTCATCTTTCGACCAGTAACCCGTATTGGCAAGATCGCAAGTTCCTTGTTTTTTTTCTCGATACCGTACACATTGATGGAGATGTCGTTGTGATCTTCAAACCGTTTAATTTGATCCAACGTCATTGGAAATTTAATGTTTGTAAGATTTAGCACCGACGTGTAATGAGGATACGACGATTGCAGATCTGCATTTCTTTGGGTTGGATGCAGAGCAGCCACCACTGACCATGCGAAACATGCATTGCCCATTGATCGCACGTTTATCACCGCTCTCTTCATTTTAATTTCTCGCGGTATTTCCACAAAACACCCCGCGTGCAATGGATTATATTTGTTTATGTTAACTGTCAAATTAAGTATACGCGACAACGCCCATCCGCTATCACGTTCCTGGAATTCCTCCAGCGATGCTAGGGTAGGCTCGATGACGTGTCGCTTGTACCACTCACACAGATCGGACTCACGAAAGAGTTCATAGTTTCTCGTTGCGATACTTTTATTCGCGCGTTTGTCACCCGCAACAAATTCACCATTAAACATTGTGTTTATTTTTACATTGTCATGTCGTTGCATGACGTTCCGCACATGAATGAGTACAATGTCTCTCGCATCTTTGAGAAATTGATGAGGGTCGATGTGTTTGGAATTTATTACCACACCGGTCAGTATACGACTTTCAAAAGCCGTATCTATCTCGCGCCATCTGAGTCCTGTCTCACTCGCACTGTATCCTGCACCCACATGCACAAAACGTTGACGTACCGAGTCTTTCAGACCTTCGAGTCGTGCGATACAGGCGACCAACGACTGTTTGAGACCGATCGATAATCGTGGCCGTTTAATTCGGCTTTGTTCTTCCAACGATTCGATAAACTCGTCGCATCGTTGCTCCCACGCGGCAAAGTCTTCCCTCGAATTTAAAAGGGTGGATTGGTCCAACAACTCTTGCTCCATGTTCCTCTTTCTGACACAATTTGTTGCACTCGCGACTTCCAGTCCTCGACTACTAAGCGTATCACCCAGATTCATCAATTTATATTCTACTAATGATGCATCGTTTGTTTTTTTATCATATCTAATTTTATCTCAGCATCCGTACATTTACGCCTTCCGAAAAATCTACGATTTGCAGTTTTGCACGTGTGCGATGAAATCATTGCGAGACACGTATGTTCATGAAAACGATATCGCGCCATTGACTTTCGGTGATTTGATCTGTATCAATGCAGCAGCCGTACATCGGCGCTATTTGCAAAATTTGCAGTTTTGCACGTGTCCGATGAAATCATCGCGAGACATGTATGTTCTTGAAAACAATAACGCCCCATTGACTTATGTAAAATTGCAGAATTTGCAGTTTTGCACGTGTTCGATAAAATCATCGCGAGACACGTCGCGACATGTTCTTGAAAACAATATCGCGCAATTGACTTATGCGAAATTGCAAAATTTGCAGTTTTGCACGTGTTCGGTGAAATCATTGCGAGACACGTATGCTTTTGAAAATAAATCATATTTGATGCTATTGCCCGATGAGGTGATCTCATCACGAATGTTCTTGACAAAGATATCTCATTTAACATATATGTGGTGGTGGTCACCATGCAGCAGCAGCCGTACAATGGCGCTATTTGCAAGATTCGCATTTTTGTACGTATAAATAGTCTACGAGGATTCTAGAGCGCAGTCAAGAGTTTGATACGGTTCGAGTACGTCGCAAACAGCCTCCAGTTACGATGTACACTCATGGTGCGAACTACTACGTTCCGATTCAGGATGAAACGTGCGAGAAACAGCACAATGAGTAAGTACCGCTAATTTTCGTATATGCTTGTGCAAAAAAAAACTTTTATAAACATAATTGTATTTTTTCAGTTTTGATAAACCCCGCTACACGCCTCGTATTTTGGGAAGGAGATTTGCCTTGACATCGACAGCGTATAAATTTTTGGATGTCGGAATCAACGCGGGACCTATGTCCTCTGTGGATATACATATTGGTGATAACCGAGGCAATCGGATAATTCTGCCTCATGCAACGTGGGTGACATTCATCGAAAAACGTGCAGATATTCAGCGACTCGTGCAGTCATCGGCGCCATCATCGCTAGCGTTTCGAGATCTGGAACTCGTTAAAATACGTGACGCAGATATTGTAAAGTTGACATCGTGCGACACCAGCCTGTACATGAAACCGTCAACCGTACTCTTCCTGTTCGAACTAGAACATTGCGTCGAAAATGTATATTTTCAACTATGTCAAAATGTTCACGGCGTAAGTGAAAAATTTAAACAATTTGTAACAATTTTACGTCAAAATTGTATTACCGATAAATGTAATGCAGTTAGAAGCTTGCATGAAGTTTATGATAAAAATTCGCTAATAGATTGCGAACTGTTGGCGTATGCTGCCGATACTATTGTGTATAATGCGCTACATGATAAATAAATGCATATAATATGGTTAAAAAAATTTTAAATATTTTTCCTTTTCATTTACCGTTCATCTCATTCCCTATCATTAGAATTAAGCTGTCTTCGTTTATCGTTTACTTAAATGTAATATTAAAAATTAAATATATATATTAAGATCTAAACTATTAAATATCGTCGGCGAAGAAAAGATATGCGATCGTGGGCGAGAACGCGAACGGGGCCGGGAGCGAAAGAGACCGCGAACGGGGGAGAGGGATCGCGCGCGACCGTGAAGACGCGCGCGAACGGGGGACGGGGGCGCGAGAGAACATCTACGAGGGGGAGATAACGCGAGCGGGAGCGTGCCGTGTGACGTCACGCGGACCGACGCGGCCGTTGCACGCGGACTCCGCGGCGCGGCGAAAACGCGGTCGCCCCTCCCCGCGGCGCGGCGAAAAGGCGAACGAGGGTCCCCTCACCCCGCGGACCCCTCTCCCGCGGCGCCCGAAAACGCGAACGCGGGTCCCCTCACCCCGCGGACCCCTCTCCCGCGGCGCCCGAAAACGCGGTTCCCCCCTCCCCCCGCCCGCGGCGCCCGAAAACGCGGTTCCCCCTCCCCCGCCCGCGGCGCCCGAAAACGCGGTTCCCCCCTCCCCCGCCCGCGGCGCGGCAAACAACGCGGTTCCCCCCCTCCCCCTCCTCGCGGCGCCCGAAAACGCGGTACCCCCCCCCCCGCGGTATACCCCCCGCCCCTCACCCCCCCTCGCCCACATTTCATTTAGAACCCGCCTAGCTTACCTACTTAGGGGATGAGGTTCGGGGGAAAAATTTCTCGAGTATTTCGATACTCAGTCGGAGAAGGGGAGAGGGTGATCGGTCACGGTAGAGGGTGGTCGAGGTAGAGAACGCGGGGGAAGCAATTCTGTCGAGAGATTCCTCTCGTTATACGAAAGGAACCGGGGAGAAATTGAGGTTGGTGATCCTTCCCGGAACTTTGCAAGTTCCTCGGAAGAACTGGAGAGTAGGAGGTTCCAGAAAGGGGGAGTGATTCTGGGGTATCGGGGAACACCCGATACGCAGGGAACAACAGACAGGTGAGGGAGATGGCGAAGGGGAGAATCGAGGGTAGGGTGGTCGATATGAGGAGACCGTTCGTGTCTTAAAATGAAGCAAGGAGCTGTCGCTCCACTATACGGGCCCGCCTGTTCCGTTTTATCCGATTCCGGATAATCACCCCAAGGACTTGTGGCGGTGCACGTGTGAGTACACTAAAATTGTTTTGTAATTAAAAACCGAAAGAGGGAAGTTTTAGAGAGAAGATATATATATGTATTCCTGTTATTGTATATACATATATATGTAAAAAAAAGAGAGAGACTAGCAGATATTTCGGACTTACTATTGCTGACGGTGATGTAACGATTGCTCTCGGGATGTAACGTCTCTGGGTCAGTAATCGCGACGGTGAAGCTGGATCGAGGATTCTTCTGGACCCTTGGTTCGTACTGTGACGCGATGAATTGACGCGCACAGAATTTAGTTATAATAGGTTGACAGCGGGGGTCGAGACCAGAAGCGATTGTATAAATCCCGTAGACGCGGACTTTACCGTTTTGAGTTTCGGAATAAAATCGGTGTCCCGCTGTCGCGGTTTATATGATTTTCAGGAATGGGTTATCAAGGAATATGTCTCACCTTTTGGTGGGTGACCTGTTTTTCGATGATGACTCTTGTTAGTCATCGATTGAAAAACATGTTTTTCTCACGGATCGAGACGCTAGATTTCGAAATTTCTATTGTCTCGTCCTTATCTGTTTTCGTCTAGCGCGAAGTGTTTTTCCCGAATTTTCCCCGGGAGTGTATATGACGGCCCGCTCGGCTATTGACCGGCGGCGCAGGTTTCGCAATTTCTCACGGATCGAGACGCTAGATCTCGGAATTTCTATCGTCTTGTTTTATCTGTTATTGTCTGGCGTCAAGTGTTTTTTATGAATTTTCCCTGGGAATGACGGCCTGACCAGCTATTGACCGGCGGCACAGGTTTAACAATTAATACACGTATTTTGTTTGATTTAATGTCGGAAAGAATAATGATTCATTATCATCAGTAACCTGCCGCCGATCGACAAATATTATTCGGTTTTCGTCATCCCAAGAACAATTCAATTTACATCAGAGACGAATTAATTGGTATGAAAAAAAGACATAGTTGCTTTTAAGAAAAAGTATGCAGATGCGTGTTGCAAATTACATATTTTTTCTTAAAGGAACTATGCCTTTTTCATACCAATTGATTTGTCTCATTATTCTGTGCATAAAAGTATTAAAGTAACATTACCGAAAACTTAATGTTTTACAAGATATTTTGTATTTTATGTCAAAATACTAGAACTTTCAAGCCTTAATAATTCCAAAAGTTCTTAACAAAAAATACTTTATTATAATGTTTTGAAAAGCCCTCGAGATTAGCTATAAAAATATGCATTGAAAAATAGGGGTTTCCATTTAAGAAATTAAAGGTGTCGTTTACGTGAGCTTTAAACGACCATCCAAGGTCAAACCAATAACACCATCTTATGTCCCCCTTCGAACCAAACAACTTTTGTCTGAAACATTTTTCTCTCCCGGGCTTGGTTTTCGAGATATTCGACTGGATGGATTAAAATGGTCCACCCTGTATATGTATATAAAAGAAAATGGAAGTTTTTTAATCGATTCCCTTAGGGTTACAATTCTCGTCCATCACTACCCTTCTCCTCTCACTTAACCCTTTGGACCAAAGGCTTAACGTCTCTTCCCGAAAGACGGAGCCCAGTTTGCTCCGCACAAGAGTCTTTCTTGCACGGAGGGCGCAGCTTTCGGAAAATAAATTCCATGTTTACGTGCTCAAGTGGACTCGAACCTGGTTTCTCAGATTACGAGTCTGGCGCTCTACCACTAGACCACACTGCCGCCCTGTGCCTACCGAAAGTTCGGGGCCACCTAAATAATTTGTGAATGGTTTGAAATATAGGATTGAAATTTATAGGGATACAATGGGATCACAAAGTCTATTATTTAACCACAAAAACAACCACCACCATCCCCCCGGGGGCCGGGGGGAGGGGGGAGCCAAAAAATCTTAAATGGCATGTGGGGTTGAGTGAGGGCTCGTTCGAAAGGGCTTTCCGAGACGAAAACAAGGCGAGGTCGTCAAGGTCTCTACAATTTTTTTTCGCAGAGTTATGATTATTTGAACATTTTTATTAAGATTTTGCGATAGCGAGGGCCCACGGCGACAACAGAAGAAAGATAAGGCTTCACGCGGGCTCGCGCGTTTCTGTGTGTGTGTGTGTGTGTGTGTGTGTGTGTGTGTGTGTGTGCGTGCGCGCGCGCGCGTGTGTGTGTGTCAGCAGAGATAATGCTGTGCGCAGAGAGGGTTTGGAGTCGTTAACTACCGCGGGAGTGACGAACCGTGGGGTCCTTATCTTTGCTGACACACACACACACACACACACACACACACACACACACACACACAACAGAGAGGGTTTGGAGTCGTTAACTACCGCGGGAGTGACGAACCGTGGGGTCTTTATCTCTGCTGACAAACACACACGCATACGCACGCACGCACGCACGCACGCGCGCGCACGCACACACACACACACACACACACACACACACACAGAAACGCGCGAGCCCGCGTGAAGCCTTATCTTTCTTCTGTTGTCGCCGTGGGCCCTCGCTATCGCAAAATCTTAATAAAAATGTTCAAATAATCATAACTCTGCGAAAAAAAATTGTAGAGACCTTGACGACCTCGCCTTGTTTTCGTCTCGGAAAGCCCTTTCGAACGAGCCCTCACTCAACCCCACATGCCATTTAAGATTTTTTGGCTCCCCCCTCCCCCCCGTCCCCCGGGGGTATGGTGGTGGGTGTTTTTGTGGTTAAATAATAGACTTTGTGATCCCATTGTATCCCTATAAATTTCAATCCTATATTTCAAACCATTCACAAATTATTTAGGTGGCCTCGAACTTTCGGTAGGCACTGTATATATATACAATATATTATCCGTGAAAATTCAAATTTATAATAGATTTATTTTGATTTTTATAGGTCTTCGAAGCGGCTTAGGACATTGAAATTATTAATATCATTTAAATTATAAATAAATAACAATGTTCAACAAAAACCAGAATTACGGATATATACATCTTTATATATGAAAAAAACATATACTATATTATACATATAATAAATTAGAAAAAAGTGACTTATAATTAGTATAATAAAAGAATAAGATACAAAATAAATATAGAATAAATGTAAAATAAATACTAAATAAATGTTAACAAAATTCAATAACAGCAAATGTGATATAAATATAAAATAATTTTTCTACATCGTAATTATACAGGGTGTTCCGAAATTCGAGGGTAATAAAATTGCAGCATGAAAGTTCGTACAAAATTAAGTAATAAAAGTGCATGCCATTTTTTTCATAAAATAGTTTCTTAAGTATAAAGGTTTAAAGTATAACCAATCGTAGGCATTGGATAAAAAGTCATCTGTTCATGTGTCGTGCGTGTGTTGTATTAGATGTCGAATACTTTACGTCAAACAAAACGTTGCCGCTGTATGTACGCGCATACTACCGCACAATCATACTTTTTAACCAATGCGTACGATTGGTTATACCCATAGACTTATATAGATAGACCTGCCCCTGCCGTAAGAGCACGCGTAGGAAGATAAACGGTGCAGACATAGCCCGTGGATAACTCCTCTCTCTTTCTTCTGATCGCTTGGTGGGGATAGAAGTCTAGACTAGTGGGGTGGGAACTAGTAGGGAATAGGGCTGGGTAAAACGCACACATTGCTCGTCAGTAGATGAAAGGCAGTTGGAGGAGAAGGTGCATTGACGCGCACACATAAATTTAGCTGATGCGACAATTCAAGTAAGAGGAAATAATGGCAAAAACATGCTATATCTGTATGAAAGACCTTGGCATGGCGGAAGATGTAACTTTTCATCGGTAAATATTCAATGTGTATTATATTACATTATATAATAAAGTTAACCAAAAAAAAGAACTGTTTTTCATACGTCTCCTCCGTGAGATTTGCAAGTAAAAATATTTATTTAAAACATTTTCTGCATATGCAAAAGAATATTTAGAAATTGTCGTTCTTTATTATATATGAAAAAAGTAGTAAAATGTCAAAATGTCTTAAAAGATTTGAAGGTTATAATAACTATGAACCTTGTTATGTGAAAAAAAATTGTAAACTTTTTTAGAACAATACAATTATAGATTCTGCTTTACGTAAAATTAAATTACTGTACTGTGTCTAAAAATGCCTTTTCCAACATATGCATGCGTTAGATTGGATTGTACGCGTAAATATTGCATTGTGTGTTAGTTGTTACATATTGAAAGCAATCGGAATACATTCCGCCCGCCTCGTATAGTGCAACCTACGATTAATTTTCGCGGACGCGTACGCGCTTTGAAGGCGGGTGTCAACTCGTCGGCGAAAGATTAACTTGCGTCGCGTTACCGCAGCGGCGAGCTACGAATTCGCAGAACAGGAAATGTTTCGCTTGAAGCTAGGCTTTCAACGCGACAAAAAAATCGCTGACGGTTGTACGCGGGAGATATACGCGGCTTTATTTCTTCTACGCGATATACATCAACCACGACAAATCGAGAAAGATTTCGCGATTATTCCTCGCTCTCCGGTGCGTCGCAGTCCGGGAGGAGGACGAGCTTGCTCACGGGCCGCGTGAGCGTCGATGCCGCCGTCCGAACCTTGACGACTCGGATCTGGCCGTCGTCTCCCGGGAATAGCTCCTCGATCCGAGCGAGGGGCCATTTGGTCGGGGGCGTCGTCTCGCTCCTCAAGAGGCACAAGCGGCCCGCCCGCACCTCCACATCGGCCTTGAGCCAACTCGGGCGGTGAGCCAGCGTCTGCAGATATTCCTGGGACCACCGCGCCCAGAAGTGGTCCCGCATCTGCTGGACCTGTTGCCAACGGGACAAGCGAGCCGTCTTTTCCTCCGTCAGCGACGGCTCCGGCACGGCGCTGAGAGCCGAGCCTATGAGGAAGTGGCCAGGAGTGAGTAAACAGAGGTCCTCCGGATCGTCCGTCAAGGCCTGCAGCGGACGGGAATTCAGGCACGCCTCGACCTCAGACAGCAGCGTGGCCATCTTCTCGTAGGTGAGCGTCGCTTCGCCAATCACTCGCCGCAGGTGATGCTTGGTCGACTTGACGGCCGCCTCCCAGATACCGCCAAAGTTAGAGCGCCGCGGGGGGATTAAAGCGCCATGAGATCCTCTCCTCGGCGACGCGCTCGGCGATGCGTCGGCCCTCCTGGCTGCCTGCAGAGAACAGATCGCGCAATTGTGCGTCGGCACCGACAAAATTAGTGCCGCAGTCGCTGTACAGCGTTTGGCACAGGCCTCGGCGAGAAACGAATCGGCGCAGCGCAGCCAGGAAGGCGTCGGCGGTGTAGTCCGAAGCCACGTCAAGGTGTACAGCTCTGGAACATAGACAGAAAACAAGACAATAAATGCTTTAGAGGCCCATTGGCTTCGTCCTTTGGGAGGTCCTCAGCCACACCTGGTCCGGCGTAGTCGACTCCCGTGTTCAGAAATGGCCGAGCGGGAGTTACCCTTGGGCCAGTGAGGCTTCCCATGAGAGGCTGCGGGAGGCCGCCCGCCATCGCAAGCACGTCCACGCAACGCCGAAACAACCTTTCACCAAAGTGCGGCCGCGAGAACCCAGTACTCCTGACGAAGAGCTCCGAGGTCATCTGCCTCCTCCGTGCAACGTCCCGCCGGTGGCACGCCTCCACGATAAGCCTCGTTAAGTGAGACG
>NW_027250338.1:0-26109 GCF_030848795.1 Temnothorax nylanderi | reverse complement strand
ACTTAAGTATTTCTATAATATACTTTAAAGGTTACTTTAAGTTAACTCATGCAATTACTATTAATTACCCCAAAAAAAATATTCTGTCATTTAGTGGCTCCCGCTTGATTTTAGAGGATTTTCCTCTGAAATACGGTCTCAAGAAGATATTTTAAAATCTAGAGGAATATCCTCTAACCATGAGACACTAGACTTAAGATTGCAGTCTTTTTAATACTAGAGGACACTGATTTCCTATATTCACCCGGAATACAAAAAAATTATTTATTTCGAAATTTTATTACTATTTTATAACTAAATTTGTTTCTTAAGATGCAGTCTATGATTATAAATATTTTCTCGTATTTGAAAAACACACTTACCTTGGTGGGATTCGAACTCGGGACCTCTGGATCGTGAGCCAACTGCCTTACGTGGTAGACTACTTCTTAATTTGATGTAAGTGTTATATATAGTCTACATATGTCATAACCAGCGCAAATATATAATTTTTCAAAATCATCTTAAGAAACAAATTCAGTTTAAAAAGAGTAATAAAATTTTGAATTGGATATATGGTATAATATTTCTTAATGTCTCGTGTGGTGCAAGTGTGGTGAAAAAGGGAACTTGTCTTTTTAAGTATACTGTTGGAACAACACGCATAAGTTAAAATCAGCTTTAAGTATTACCTTTATAAAAAGTAAAGTTAAAGTATATTTATAAGTATTACGTTTGTTAAAAGTAAATTTAAAGTATATTTGCGACTTGCTTATAAAGTTTTTATTGAGGTTAATAACTTAAAGAAAACTTTACGTTCGGCTGTCAGTATACTATTAGTCTACTATTATACTATTAGTATACTATTATTACGGCTAGTATACTTTATAATACTTTAAAATACTTTAAGTAACTTTAAAGACCTTTAAGTAAATTTTCCTAAGGGATCATCTTCATGGTAAACGAGTTATGCACAATATAAGTTTAATTATTATTTTACCTCTCTCTTTTTATCTCTCACTTTTTCTCTCTGTCTTCTCTTTCTTTCTCTCTGCCTTTTTCGACTCTTTTCAATCCAAACACAATGATAATCAGAGGGAGCAAGGTCAGGGCTATATGAGGGATGGTTTAAGATCTGAAATCCTAGGCACCCTATAGGCACCTAGCATCCTAGACAACCACCGTGCACACAACTTGTGATACTTGAGAATCTCCGTGACAATAGTACGAGATACATTCTCTAAGGGCTCAGTCACAATGAGAAAAATAAGGAATAAGATAAAGGAATAAGGAATAAGGGAATGTTGCATCTCACTTCAGTACATGTACATTAAAGTGAGATGCAACATGCCTTATTCCTTATTCCTTTATCTTATTCCTTATTTTTCTCATTGTGACTGAGCCTTTAGAATGTATTTACCCTGCGCGGAAGTTTGAAATGCCTGGGGTATTTGTTTCGTGAAATATGAAATCTCAATTTGTTCTGTTACTTTTTAAAACATTCTTATTCATTTTTCTTGTCCTTTTTCTTTTCCATAAAATATGTACTGTGAAATATGAAAGAGAGAATAATTATACTATAAATTAATATAATCTAATATACTAATTAGTTTTTATATATCCTTTAACTTCAACGTGCTAATATGTAATTTATAATAATATCGAAAAAGGATAGCATATTGACTTTGCAAAAATTTAAAATTAGTAGTATCTATTTTTAATTCTTCTTTTTTAATATTTACAACTGTACATAAAATTATAATCAATTATAAGTATTACCATATACATTTTATAAAACTATTGTAAAGTTCATAAATTTAATTATCTATGCATCTAACTTTAATATATTTATATTTCAAGATATTAAAAATTACCTCTTTTATTAATTTCTACCGCTACTGCAAGTTTTACCTTTTACACTTAATCATCCATTATATCTTGTTCTTTTCGAAGACAATCAATACTGTAATGCAGATGAATAATATAATATCCATGATGTGGTACATCAAAGTAATTAGCAATACATATATATACATATCGTAAAAAACCATATACTAATTTGTCTATAAATACAATAACAAACAAACTTATTTACTTTATTAAATAATATTCTTAACCTCTTCAATAAAAATTTGGCACAAGTAAGGCTCACACAGAAAAATACAGAACGTAAGCAGTATAACTTAAGCAGTAAGCGGATCAGTCAATTCTTTCATCTTTTGCCTATGTTTATTCACTCTCCTATTCTCTTCCTCTTTCCTTCTTTCTTTTAAACTTTTTTTCCTTCCTTCTTTCGTTATTTCATTCTTTTCTTTTTTTTATCCAAATACTTTAAATCTCATATTATGTCGTAGACCCATCTATGTATAAGATATAACCTTATACAGTATCGTAAAACATTTGTATATGTTGTACACAAAACATGTTATAAGCAATGTTAACAGGTAGGAAACAAATACTTCTCACTGAAAATAAAATATAACACAAAGTATCATTCTTAAAAAATTAAGAATAATAAAAATTATAAAAAAAGTAAAAACGTTTTATAAAACTTATCTGGAAAATAATCTTGAATACATTCAAAAGGAAAAGAGAAATCTTTGTTGACGTAGCAGTAAATGCTAAATTATTTAAATGTTTAAATGCTTGAATACAATGCATGAAAAATGTAACGTTGTATAACAACATGACTTTTAAATGACTTTATACAAACAAATCTTTTTATTTAAATTGATTTTATGTCTTGCAAAGATATAAATACATTTTTAATAATTAATTTAAAGTCTTGAAAAATAAAGGGTATTTCCCATTATAATAGTCGAAATGCCCTCACTCCGCTTTTCGAAAAAAACCTATTGGAACTTATTTGTAAACTAAAAAGAATAACTTCTATTGTTCCGTAATTTCCTCGCGATCGCGGATCAATAACGTACCGGTAACGCCATCCGTCAGTCGCCCTCCGAACGAAGGGATTTCGCGCCGCTCCCCCCGTCAACCCTCACCGCGAAGTCTCTCGCGACGCGTATCGATCCTGTCATGCCGTGATCGCATGATCCCGGAAACGCAGGTGATTGGTCGATACGCGTCGCGCAAAGGAAAGCTCCCGAAACACGAGAGTTCGCGGTCAGTAGTATCCAAAGTTACTCCGGTTCACGAGGTCGTATACCGTCGTGCTTCCGCTAACGTACCCCGGTTCACGCGGTCTCAAATATACCGTCGTGCATCCGAGTTTACTGCTCTGTCAGAGCACCGCTAATTATCGCGCCGTTCGTGCGTGCTGCAATTCACTCTTGTCTCCGCGAGCAGTGAACATTCGCGTATAAGTCACCCTGCGTGCCTCGCCATTGTGCGCTCGATCATCGTGATCGAGTCGAACATTTGTGAACATTCTCGCGTCTTGTGTTACGAACAAGTGCGACTGCTGTATAACGCCTCAAGTGCATTCATCACGCGCAAGCTACATTGCGCGTCTTAATTGTCATCGCCTCCGCGCTCTACGAACACTTTCGTATCACGTGACCAGCGCTCATCGAATCACGTGCGCGCCGAGTGTCGTGCTCAAATGAGAGCGCGTCAACCAGCATTTGTATTAACCTGACAATAAACAATATTTGTGCATTCCTCCAAATCAAGTGTCTCATTCTGACCGCACGTCGGATCCCTGTCGGGGTCGACCCGGCATCTTACGCCAATTGGCGAACCGGAGTTACGCCTGGAAACCATAAAATTCGCCAACATCTATCATCCTGTCCGCCTCCCCCTCCTCCCTCTCCTTCCTAGGATGGCTAAAAACCCCTTTTCTTGTACATTAATTTTTTTCTCGAAAACCTCCTGCTAAAAAATCTGTAAAAATTTGAGTATATAAGAGACATACACCAAAATATACCTAAATTTTTTCAAATTTTCTCAAGGTCATCTTCAAGGTAAAAAAATTCCGAAAAATTTTAAATCATTATAACATTAAAACAAAAAACCATACATCGAATTTTATTTTTTTTAAATACGTATTCTAATTTGTTCTAAATATACCAACCGATTTTTTTTAAGTTTCTGAAGGCGCGCCGTCTTCAAAAACGCGAAAAACTGTATTTTTTAGGTTATTTTGCCTTCTATCTCGGGAACGCCAAGGTCGAAATATCTGAAAAAATTTGGGTATAAAGGGGCCATACACCAAAATATACCCAAATTGTTTTAGATTTTTTGAAGGTCATCTTCAAGGTCAAAAAAATTCAAAATAATTCAAAACCGTTATATTTTCAAAGCTAGGAGGGCGGCAACCCCAGATTATTTTGAAAAAGAAAAGTAAAGTAACGATTATTTGTTAAACTTTTGAAAAAAAAGTGGCAGTTCCCAGTTTTTTGCCTTTCTAAACCTTCCCACACAGCAGAAAACTCAACAAATACCTTTCAGAGACCTTCGCAAAGCGTTACAAAAAAGATCCCACAAATGACTCATATATGTCTTACAATTAGATAGTGAAAATGTCCGCTATTTTGTCACAAAGACCTTTATGAAAGGTTGCACAGACATCTCCTAGAGATTTTGCTACCATCTCTGAGATGTTTTGCAAAACATTTTGAGTACGTTGCATAGAGATATCTGACAATTATTACATACGTTCATATAGTAGGATAAGTAAAATCGTTAGGTAAATGAGAGAACAAACTATGTTAAACCACAAAATAAATTGTATTTGATTGCATAAACATTTTGTTCTCGCATTTACTTACAATCTCATTTATTCCATATTTAAGCCTATCTCTTTAAAGTACTCCCATTTCTCTAAACCCTACATAAAGTTATATGAACTTTTAATTTTATTAGATTTTACCTATGTATATTTTTGATCAATATTTAGTCCCGAATTGAAAGGTCGCTGACCAAGTTAACAAAATATAATTTTATCGTACTTTATTATTTTGTGTTTAAATGGAGTTGCAAAATTATTTTTTAAAAAATATAGAAAAATTTTTAAAAATATTTTTAAATGTAGTAAAGTTAAAAAGTTTTGTAGTCTCTTTAAATTGTTTATAATTAATAAATAATTGTTTATAATAAATACATTTGTCGAACTATGTAGCTATCCGACAATCAATTGCCCTCGTTGCTGCGATAGATTTGCCCTCTGCTACATAGTTCAACAAATGTATTTATTAATTATAAACAATTTAAAGAGACTACAAAACTCTACAAACAAAATACAATTAACTACAAACGAGCTTTTTTATTTTATAGTATGTTGATGTATCATATGATGTTAGCCGCCGCGACTGACACTTCCAATATTTAATTAAAATATAATTATGGACTAACAAACAAAAATGAATGCACTACAATAATAATCTACAAACGAAATACAATCGATTCCACATCTATTTTTTTAATTTTATGATACATGTCGGCTAGTTTTATGGTCTACAATTAAATAATTAATTAAAAATTAATTATAAACTAACAAACGAAAGTAAATGCACTACAATAATCTACAAACGAAATACAATCGATTTCACATTTTTTTAAAAACATGTCACTAATTTTTTTAAAAAAGTGTCAGTCGTCGGCTAACATCATACGAATGAGGCAGGAGCCATTGATTAGAACGGCGTTGATCCCTTTTCAATTCGCATAGTGCGCAGAGCGGGCAGACAACCGTTCCGAATTACTAAAGCGCTTCATGCGCATTGACAAAACGGAACGATTTCGAAGCGCTATGCAACAGTAATGCAGTCTATGCGTTTCATGCGCAACTCGGAACGAACCCTGAGGTTACGAAGTATCTTTCTGCCCATGGTGAAAGGTAACAAGGTGTGCTCGGTAGAGGGATGCGCAGGACTGGAACAAGCGAGCGCTATGTTGGATATAACAGATATTCTTTATATACGTGACCAATATCATCAATGTCTCCCGCTTGTTCCAACGCACTCATTGGTTATTAGAGAAGGATGCGCAAGAGCACACCTGTTTTCCTTCCACCATGTTTCTGCCTGTGCCTCTATTATTTTGTTCTTTATATTTGTATTGTTTTATATTACTTTTATTATCTCCAGCCAGTACAATATGGAATCAATCTGAAACAAACTTATTTCTAGGCTTTTTCTTTCCTCGTGTCGAAAAGAAAGTTTAGAAAGGTAAAAAACTGGGAACTGCCACTTTTTTTTTTCAAAAGTTTGACAAATAATCGTTACTTTACTTTTCTTTCTCAAAAAAATCTGGGGTTGCCGCCCTCCTAGCTTTGAAAATATAACGGTTTTGAATTATTTTGAATTTTTTTGACCTTGAAGATGACCTTCAAAAAATCTAAAAAAATTTGGGTATATTTTGGTGTATGGCCCTTTTATACCCAAATTTTTTCAGATATTTCGACCTCGGCGTTCCCGAGATAGAAGGCAAAATAACCTAAAAAAAAACTGTATTTTGCTTCCTCATGGAGGAAGCTTTGTTCGTAAATTCGTATATGAACCTTTGATTGCGTATAAAGTTGGATCTAGTCAACCAAATTAAAAAAAATTATATATGAAATAGGGGTAGAAGAAACCAAAGAAAAGATTGGTTTTTTAGTTTTTTCTGCCAATATGTTCATATTGTTGTAAAACGTCGAAATATCGTCTTAAAAAAAATGTCGGTATGTATGTATGTGTGTGTGTATGTCTGTGCCAAATTTACCGAAATTTCTATAACTCCAGAACTAATCAACCAAATCTTAACCAGATATATATGAAATAGGGGTAGAAAAGACTGAAGAATATAATAGAATTATTAAAAATTGTTAATAATAAAGGGGTTACCAATTTTTGTTAAAAAAAACAACCAAGTTTACTGAAATTTCTATAACTCAAGAACTAATCAACCAAATTTTAAAAAATTATATATGAAATAGGGGTAGAAAAGACTGAAGAATATAATATAATTATTAAAAATTGTTAATAATAAAGGGATTACCGATTTTTGTTAAAAAAAGAAACAACCAAGTTTACTGAAATTTTTATATAAAAATTGTTAATAATAAAGGGGTTACTGATTTCTGTAAAAAAAACAACCAAGTTTACTGAAATTTTAAAAAATCCGTTCCCCGTTTCTCTTACTATCACGATAAAACTGTCTACAAAACGCATTTAATAAACACGATAGAGGCAACCTATTCTCTCAAAAAGTCCAAAGTATGAGCGCAGAATACTCGCAGAATGCTCGTAAGAAACTTACGAATTATTACGATCTCTTAATCCTTTATTTCTTTTTTACTGTACGAAATTATGCGCAATTTTAAATTCAATCGATCAAAAATTTAGTCTATAAAAAAGACAACTTCATAAGTTGATAGTTTCACATATCATATGTCATTTGGTGACATATGTCATTTGGTGGTATATTTTCAATTTTTATTATATTTATACGAGAAGCGAAAATACGAAGAAATGGAAGAACATCAGAATTGTAAGTTAAAGTTATATATATATATATATAAACATATTAAACATGCATATATATATATAAATATATATATATATATATGCATGTTTAATATGTTTAATTTTAATATAAATATAAATAAAATAAAATTGTTTTAAAATATAGTATTGGAAGACGATTGGAATGAAAGTTTATTAGACTTTATGTTAAATTATGAAAAACAAGAAGAAAAACAGGAAGAGGAAGAAAATTTAGAACACGACAAGAAAATTGAGGAGGATTTGAAAAATATGCATGGAGAGAAAGATGAAGAACATGTAAAACACGGCAAGAAAAGAACTGAGGAGGATTTGAAAGATGAGGAACATGAAAAGGAAGTATTTAAATGTGCAAGTAGAAACCTTCGTTCACAAAGCTTCCTCTATGAGGAAGCCAAAAAAAAAATACTAATAATTACTTCTACTTGCACACTTAAGAACTATGAGGAAGCAATGTGCAAGTTTCTACTTGCACACTTAAAAACTATAAGGAAGCAATGTGCAGGTTTCTACTTGTTTTATTTATTTATCGCTTAAAAATTAATATAATGAAAGGAAAAACGCAAAAAACTTTATTTTTCATCATCTGAATCGCAGTTGTCACAAGTAAAATAGTTGCGACCTTGCATGTCGACACATTTCAAATGATAGTGTTGCACATCACCCCAAACACGCTATTTTGCGCGGACTGGCGTGACACCAACACAATGTAAGGAAATCACAAAATCGTTTTGGATTATTAAAAGCACTTGAAAAACTAACAATATAAAAATATTTACCTATAAGATGACTAAAACCAATTCACGAAATCACTATGAATGTGAAAAGCAAAAAAAAAACTTTCAGCTCGAGAAATTTAACTCGCTTTTCGTACAGCAAACCAGGGTGCGTGCTATCTCGCGAGTTATTTATCTAAAACAAGGTACTGTCGACACAAACACATGGCAGTATGCGGTTCTGTCAAATGTCGACATGCAGACCAGGAATCGGAAACGTTGCACATCACCCCATGTTGCACATCACCCCACACAACCCTACTCAATTTTAAATTAGCGTAACTCCGCGAAAAATGGTCATATTGAAAAAAATGTTCTTTTATTTTAAAGGGTAAAGTCTGTACTTGAAGGAACATATGACAGAAATTGAATTTATCCTTTCCCCATTCCAGTATCTTTTCTAAAGTAAGAACATATTTAATCTCCCAAAAAATGCAATTTTTGATGCACTCTACGGGGTGAAATAAATTTTTTGCGCAATTGCCATCATAACTATCGTCAACTTTGAACTTTTCCCTGTACATAAAAAAAATAAAGTCCGTATGATTTTTTTTCGCGGCGTTACGCTTATTTTAAATTGTGTAACATTTCGATAAAAATTAGAATGCCTAAACTGGAATAATTTTTTCAATGACTGTATATGTACATATGTTTATATATTTTTTATTGATATATTTGGAAAAATAAATCAACATATCCAATGTGTGACAATGGCTGTATTACTGCTTTTGAGAAAAGGTTAATTATTTAATTATGTAATTATTTAATGCAGTTACTACTGGCAGAGAGAAGAATTCTCTCTGCTACTGGTCACAACCATCTTATATGTCTGACTTTATGGCGCATCACTGCAAGTAGTATAGTTCAGTTACTGTGCGTCATGCCGCAATGGCATTAATAACTTACTTTTATTTTTATTTACTGTCGTTTATAATTAACTTAATATGTTTCGGTATTTTCAAAAAACGAATATAATACATTACATTTGCAAGTAAAAATAAGAAATGTTTGCGTTGAAAAAATGTTATAAATGTAGAAACGCACATGAAGTTGCGGTAGTGAAAAATCTTTAAAATGCTAATACTAATTGCTACATGGCTACATTGCAAAGTTTACATGGTTTCCAATACCGCGGAACTTTGTGCGTATTAGTGCCGACACGGCCCTGATATGTTAGTACTCTTGCAGTGATATATTGACGCCATAATAATATGTTAGACACATTAGTGGCAACGATTTCATTGAATAAGTAGCTTCTTCTTTAAAGTACCTGTACTTATAATCGTTGTCACAGATTGGATAATTTGATCTATTTCGACAAGTTTGGAGAGATAAAAAATATTTGAACTTTTTTAATAATCTTGACGTTATGAGGGGCTCAGGACCAGAACAGGTTCTTGTATGTTTCAAATTCTCTTTAATTCCAAAATTATACGTTTATAGACGTTTCGGTCTTCATTGGGACCATTTTCAATATGTTACTAATAAAAACCGGATAAATATGTGGAGTTAAATCCTAACTGAAACTTTGTTACATAATGTTAAAAACCAAATTTTTGCCGGTTTGTCAAAGAGTAAAATAAGTAAAATAAAATAAGTAAAATGAAACGGATGCCTGGTCACCTGCACAGTAAAACTGTTTTTAAATTCAAACCGACACAGTTCTCGAGTTCTTTATAAAAATAAAAGTTCTGCATTTGTTATATGGAAAAAACAGAAATGAAAAAATTTGTGAATTTTGCGACTTTAGTACGACGCTTCCCTCTCTAAAGTACAAGAATACAATAAATATTACAACTTTTAACAGTTCCAGATTCCAGGTTGGGTAGTACTATTCAAGTCCCACCAATATGTGTAATTTCAAACATAAATGTAAACAATAACCATTTTTGTTTTACTATTTTAATATTAAACGCGGCACGATAACTCGAGAACTGTGAAAATATAGAAAAGTACTACTGGAACTGTAATTCTTATTTTGATATTAATAGAATGTCAGCTTCACAGATCTCTATTATAGTAGGTTCTCTCCTGAAAAATTAAATATCCCGAAAGATTTCTTAAGAGAAAATTTACTAATAATATTTTGCATTTATTCTATTTCAGGAAATATTCGTTTGGAAAAGTGGTCTGCCAGTTCTATCCGTCGTGCCGGTTTGTGTGCAGATCACTTCAGTGAAAATTCTTTCAAGGGAAAAGGTAAGAAAACATTAAAACGCGGCGCAGTTCCTCTTTCTTTCAGGAATATAACTTTACCTGAAGAAAGCAATGATGGAGACAATGATATGACAATGATGGACACAAATATTATGGAGAGCATGCCTATACTGGTAAAGGTGACTGAAAATGAAAATGTATTAAATGAGACAGAAACAAGAGAAAATAATGAAAACGCTACAAGGCCAACAACATCAGCGAATGTTGAAAAAGATAAAAATGAAATAACGAAGGATTTAGTTCAACGGCCACCATTGCGAACCACCAGACACCGAAACTATATTTTAATATATCAGAAGAAGAAGATAATATGGAATGGATACATGAAGAGCCGCCAATGTACGAAAAAGTTTCGGCGCACACAAAGATCATAGAAAAGGAAAAAAAAGATAAGGACAGTAATGCACAAATAATAATTAAATCTTTAACAAATGAAAATATGCGTCTACGCCAGACAGTAAAAACGTTAAAATTACGTTTACAAAGATGCAATCAACGAATGCCCGTAAAACGTACAAATAAGAAAAGCCAAAATAAAATCATACAAGAAGTGATGGCAAAGAAAAAATTGCATCCCGTTGCGAAAACAATGATAAATTTGCAATTACATACGCCAAACGCGCCATATATAGAAGAAAAAAATATTTTATGTCACACGTGCATGGAAAGTGACACATTCCGCACGCGACGCGTGCGGGATTTACCACTTTCCACGCACTTGCAACATAAAATAGGGTGTGCAACACGTGCGTGAAGTTGAAAATTCCCGTGTGCGGTGACCGCACTCGCCTTCGGCTCGTGCGTCAACTCCGCACCCGTGAATTTTCATCTTCCAGCACTTGTTGCACAATATACTATTAAAGCAACTGTATTATTATTCAGCTTCTGCACTGCGTGGTTTACGAAAGGCAGGCTGCAATTTTCCCGCGGAAAGAACTATTCAAAGATGGAACGACGAATATAATATGATACCAGGGGATTTTGCGATTTTATATTTCGTAAATTGGAGGAAAAAATTTCCAAGATACCTGTAGAAGAAAGAGTATGTGCTTTGAAGTGGGATGAAATGTCCATAAAATCGTTTCAAGAATATTCACCCTATTTAGATCAAATAGATGGACTTAAAGACCTAGGGCCTTTAGGAAGAACACATGAGGATGCAAAACACGTATTCGTATTTTGTTTGGACAGCATAAACGCACGTCATCCATGGCGTCAACCATTAGCATATTTTCTTCCTGGTACAGGTATGAAAGCCGAAGAAATAATATCATTATTAAAAGAATGTTTAGATAAACTGATTAAAACGGGTGCTGATGTGCAATTCGTTACATGCGATCAAGGTTCAAGTAATCAGAGTGCTTATGTAAAACTTGACGTAAACTCGGATAAACCATTTTTTATTCATAATGGAAAAAAGTATTACGCACTGTTTGATTTTCCACATTTAGTAAAAAGATTGGCGAGCTATCTGAGGAAACACAAGTATTTGTATCGCGATGGAAAAGTAATCGCATCATTCGACGATTTCGAAATTACATGGACCATTGATAATGCCAATAAAGGAGATTCCAATTTATTGTCTCATATCACAAAAGCACATATTCGCCCCAATTCTTTTGAAACAATGAATGTGAAAAGAGCCTTTCAATTATTCAGTCATACGTTTGCATCCGCAATAAAAACTGCTGATAATGCTAAAGTATTACGGACAGATACGTGGGATGCAACGGCTGATTTTACAGAAAATCTGAATAAAGTAATAGATGCTTGCAATTCTTACAGTCTAAAAGTTACACATGGCGGAAAACGACCATTGTCTCCCAAAAATCCCGACGTAGAATTGTTATTAACAGACTTTCTGAAATGTTGCTCAACATGGTCTACATCGCGGGACAAAGTATCAAAAATTCCTTGTTTAAAAGGCTTTATTTTAACTGTACAAGCTATACTTGAAGTATATAAAGAACTCACAAGGCGATATGAAAAATTTGAACTTGCAACAGGATTATGTAACCAAGACTCGGTTGAACATTTATTCTCTAAATTAAGACAACGCGGAGGATTTAATCCCAACCCCACAGCAAGAATGATCCGACTTTCTCTGAGACATATAATATCTACGGGATATATTCCAACAACTGATAAAGGTAATGTTCAATGCCTTGAAGCTGAGTCTCTTATTAACTCACCGAGTCATCTTGTTCAAACGTTAGAAAATTCATTGAATGCAAATCATACTGTCATACAATGTGACGGTAGTTCTGAAGATGAAACATTTATGGAAGATTTGCAACTTCTTGCAGAATACGATAATTTGGAAAATGCAGAAAACGTTGAGGCACTAAATATATATGATCAAAATGCTGTTACATTTTTTGCTGGATATATAGCGCGACGAAGCGTAGGAAAAACGAAGTGCGATAATTGTCGTCATTGCATGATGAAAACGCCAATGGAAAACGCAACTGAAAATGAGATGTACATAGAATTTCAAGAATATCCAAATGCAGACGAAGATGCTCCTGCAGTAACGAAATTGGTACGACCGACAGATCTTTTTACAAAAGTGGTCCAAACGCAATTAATGACATTCAATCGTGTATGGCTACATTATTGGCCATCAAAGCAAATTCTAGAAAAGATAACGAATGAATGTATAAATGCAACAAATGAAAAACACTGTGAATGGCTAGACAAAAATAATGCGTGCTACAATCACCGACTGCAAGCGTTGCGATTTATGACGAAGGTAAAATTGTACTCTCGCACGAGATATAACAATCGTGCTATAAAAAAAGGCAATACTCGTAGAAAAATGAGTAATTTGTTAAACAAATAAGAAATAATTACAAGATTGTAGCAAGATAGAATAAAAAAAACTGCAATACATAAGCGTAAAAAAGTAAGCAATAAAATAACATAGAACGCAGAATCATTTTAAAATATAATGTAAATAATGCTTTTTACATATTAATTTTGTAGAAAATATGAAATACAATACTTTTTTAAATCTATTATTGTTTTATTACATCTTATCGTTCCGTCATTATGGACAGAAATACTTTCTACATTGTATCATGACATTGCATCCATTATGTCTCAATAGAGGCATATATGTTTGCAAGTTATGTTACTTTGCAATGAGTATGAATTTCCAGTAATGAGAAAAATAAGCATAAATTTTTCAATTTCATATAGAAGACCGCAATCACAATTGAAATAATTGCATAAATCGTAGACTAGCAGGTCTTATCACGGACGGCCCGAGCATACAGGACCGTCTCGCACGTGGGGGTGACAGTCCTCGCCGGGATTCCGCCGATCGACCTCCTCGCCACATGTCAGGCGAGGACATATCGGCGGATGAAGGAGCTAGAGGCAGACGTGGGCTTCGTTCTGTTCAGGGCGAGGGCTGCGCTGAAGCGGCAAGAGAGGGAGACCCTCCTCCAGGAGTGGGACGACAAGCTTCTGGACCCCCGGCTCGTCTCGGGGAGGAGGGTATGCGAGGCCGTCCAGCCGGTCCTGCGGGACTGGATCGGGAGAAAAGGACGCGGACTGACGTTCCATGCGACGCAGGTGCTCACCGGACACGGGTGTTTCGGTGAGCACTTGTGTCGCATCGGAAAGGAGCGCACCACCGGCTTCCACCACTGCCCGGAGGAGGTAGACTCGGCGCAACATACTTTAGAGTTCTGCCCGGCGTGGGCGGAGGAGCGCCGAGTCCTCCGGGCGGAAATAAGCGACGACCTCTCCCTCCCGGCCGTCCTGTTAGCGGCGGTTGGGGCTCAGGGTGAGGTTAAATGGAAGGCATTCACCTCCTTCTGCGGCAAAGTTATGTTGCAGAAGGAGGCGGCTGAACGCGTCAGGAGGGGTGAAGTTCATATATCCCCTCCTGACAGCGAGGACAGCGGCGATGGACAACCACCATCGCCGCCACCACCGCCATCGCCGCGACGGAGCCGGCTTCGTCAGGCTGGGGGTGGAGGAATGGGGAATCGGAGACGCCGATCCCCCCCGCCGCCGCGCCGATACGTTCTGCGCCGTCGCGCGGGTGGTGACCCCCTCCCCGCTGTTACCGCCCCTCGTTCGACGGGGGGGGACAGCGGGAGCGATGATGACGAGGGACCGCGATTGTTGCGCGTACGCGGTCCTGCGCCACCGAGACGGAGGAAGATAGATGACGATGGGGGACCGGGGAATGGGTATCAATCCGCCGGGGGCACCGTGATTGCCGCGGGCCTTACGACCCTCGTGGTTCGAGGCCCGCTCCCCACCTCTAGGGGTGGGAGCACCGCGGCTGTCGCACGGCGGCTCTGGGCATTCCCCCTAGTCCCCTCACGCTGGCACTCGTCCCCCTATTGGGGACGGGGTTTCGGAATCGCAAAGAGTTGGGCTCTAAGAGCTATAACGGGGCATGCGCGGGAGAGGGGAGGGAACCCGTCGTCTGGACGGCGGACACACTCCTTCCTCCCCTCTCGCCCCGGGGGCGGGTGTGCGGTCGGGGACTGCCGTGCACCCGTGCGCTAAACAACCCCGGAGAGAGGGGTGGCGGATGGGGACGTTGTCCCCCTCATCCGCCACAAGTTAGAGATGCCCGGGAAACTGGGCACGGCACGGGGGGGTGGCGGACGAATCAGTGCGTTTCCCGCTGCCCCCCCACCGTCAGGTAAAACGTGCCGAAAGGGACAGCCAGGGGGTTTTTAGTGGGTTGGAGTCCCACATAACCGCCCTCCCCGCCCCGGGGGAGGGGGTATCCGTGCGGATTTTCCCCCCGTCAAAAAAAAAAAAGCAGGTCTTATCACGGAATATATAAAAAGTTGTAATATGTGATCATGCTACGAAATTGTAAAATGCATTTTCTTGTTATCATTATGCGTAATTAGATGCAAATTATAATAAAGATTTAAAAAAGTACATTTAGATTTATTATATGCTGCTATTAACATAAGCATATTAAGTGTTGCGCACGTTATTCTACAACTACAATATAATAACTAAACTATTAAAAGTACTACTAAAACTAAAAAGTAACGTACACACGCACTATATATCAATGATTTTCATAAATTATTCGCAATAACAAACGTCGTAAAATATAAATATGAGAAAAAAAGACGTCAAAAATACAACTGATATTTTTATTAAAGGAAAAACCTACATTTATGTATATTTCCCCGTGATGAAACCTGTTAGTCGAAGATTTATGCAATTATTTCAATTGTGATTGTGGTCTTTACGTCATGCTCATTAACAGCAACACAAAGTATTGAAATTAAACTTCTAAGTTTAAATCTTTTTTCTGCGTTTTCTGATAAATTTTTTTTAAAATGCGTTTTATGTTTAAATTGCACATCAGCTAAATGTAAATAGTTTATATAGCATAGCCTTAAAAAATTAGTTATTTCCAAATAATATACATATATATATATATAGGATTTTATTTCCCACAAGTTTTACAATTAGGATATACACGAGATCCATGAGACATACGCTCGCATTCACTATGCTTTATTCACGCTCTCGCGAAATTCTCCAATCAACCAGTTCCGACCTCTCCTCCTGACTGACTGACTGCCACGTCTCTCGTGCGCTTCGCTCTCGCGCCGCTCAACGCCACACACTCCCTCTTTCGGACTACGCTCTTACTCTCTACTGTTCTCGGCTCTTACTCTTCCGCGGCCAACTCAAATTAAAAGAAAATAAAGAATAACTAAAATAAACTAAATAATCTTGTATCTTATCCTAATCCTACATTCGGCCATATCTGACTAACTATTCGCCTCGAATGGTTACTTTACGTTTAACCATGGCTTCATAAATTCGGCACACGTACTCGTGATACCTGGTCCTTCTCCTGGAATAGCTCGCTTTACATCGTAAGTATCATTATTTTTAACCCTAACGACGCTATAAGGACCTAAATATTTTGCGCGTAGCTTTCGCCCTGGGGACATCTGTGTTCGCTTAATCGCAACTAGCTCGCCGACTTTGTATTTCCGTGGTGGTTTACGACTTTTGTTGAAAGTTTTGCAGTTCTCCTGTTGTGTCTTCAATATTTGGTTTTTAGCCTTTGTCCGTAGAACAATGCGTTTATCTTCAAAATGCTCTTGCCAAGCTTGCTCCAACACCTCTTTTAAACGTAGATCTTCTTTGCACCTCATTTTTACACCGGTTAACAGCTCGAATGGTGTTAAGCCAATACTCCTTTGAAAGGTAGAATTCAAGACGTACTGAAGTTGACCAACATATCGATACCATTTGGTTGGATCTTCCAATGACAACTTGGTAAGTATCGGAATTATCGTTCGATTAATCCTCTCTGCTTGTCCGTTGGCTCTAGGCAAACCCGTCGTGATTGATATGTGTCTTATTCCTTCTGCGTCACAATAGTCGTTAAATTCTTTTGACGAAAAGGCAGTTCCTCTATCTGAGATGATGCATGCTGGATTTCCGAACACTTGTTGTTGTAGCTCTAATTTCTTAATTACTTCTTGTGACGTCGTGCTCTTGGTTGGATATAGCCAAGTAAATTTCGTGAAGCTGTCGATGACAACTAGAATGTGATTATAATTCTTACTCGTGGATTCCAAAGGGCCTAAATGGTCCACATGATACGTGTGTAAAGGGACGTCTCCTTTAGGTAGTGGATGGAGTTGACCTTCTTGTTTGCCAGACTTTCGATTAGCTAAAATGCATGGAATACAATTTGTTATGTTATTTTCGATTTTCTTCTTTAAGTCCGGTATAAAATATTCTCTCTTTATTATATCTTCGGTTCTCTTAGTTGAAAGATGACCCTTGTTGTGGATCGCTCGTATTATCTCGTTTTGCATGAGATCTGGAACAACCAGTAAGTCCCTACCGTCTATGAATTTGTGAAGCGTTCCTCCGATTAGAGTATAACCGTCACTCAGTTCTGATTCTGGTTCCTTCATCAACGAATTTAATCTGGGATCTTTCATCTGAGCAGCTTTTATCTTCGCTAGTACACTATCTTCGGTTATTGTCATAACGGCGTTTCTGCTTAACGCGTCCACATGCTTCATTCGGGTACCTGGTCGGTGCTCTAGTACATAATCAAAGTTTTCTAGTTTTTCAACCCATCGCCAGATTTTCGGCGACACTTCCCTTTTTTGCATCGTTTGTGTGAAAGCCGCACAATCTGTTATTATCTTGAATTTTAATCCGAGCAAGTATATACGGAACTTCTCTAAAGCTTCAATTACGGCTAATACCTCTAATTCGTAACTTCTGTATTTTCTCTCAGCTGGTGATGATTTACGACTCATGTATTGTACGGGGTGCAATCTATCATCTGTTTTTGATCGTTGCAACAAGATTGCGCCTATTCCATCCTGGCAAGCGTCTGTATGTACTTCTGTCTCCAACGTCGGATCAAATATTTGTAAGACAGGTTCTTTACTTAATACCTGCTTTAACTCGTTAAAGGCGTCTTTTTCCGCTTCTTCAAATTGAAAATCTCTCTCCTTACGCAGTAGGTCACTCAGCGGCTTTGCAATCATCGAATATCCTCTGATGAATTTTTGGAAATATCCCGTGAGGCCAAGGAAACTCTGAACTTGCTTGATCGTCGTCGGCTCCGGAAATCCTATTACCGCTTTTATTTTTCTGGGGATTGAGACACTGTTCCATTTTCTATGATCTGCCCTAAAAACTCTATACGCGTCCTTCATAAATTTACATTTCTTAACATTTAACTCTAATCCATAATCGCTGGCTACCTCTAATACAGTCTTTAGTCTTTCCACGGCCTGATTATAATTTACGGCTAAAACAATAACATCGTCTAAATATAACGTCATCATTCCGGCATTAACCAACGGTCTAAAAATATGGTTGATAAACCTCTGGAATACAGGGGGAGAATTAGACAAACCAAAAGGAGCTCTTAAAAATTGATATTGACCTTCATGTGTGACAAATGCTGTGTATTTGCGACTTTCTTCATCTACTTTCACATGAAAAAATCCGTTTTTAAGGTCGAGTGTGCTAAATATTCGCGCGTCTTTTAGTTTGTCTATCTGATCTTCTATTAATGGCAACGGATGTCTATCGCGTTCTATAATTCGATTGAGTGGTCGATAATCGATACAAACTCGTGGCGAACCGTCCTTTTTTTAACTACGACTACCGGGCTTGCATATTCCGAGGAACATGGTTCGACAATACCTTCTTCAATCCATTCTTGTACTTGTTTTTCTACTATTTTCTTCTCCGGAATCGCTAATCTACGTGGTCTCTGATAAATCGGATTTTCATTCTTTAGCGTTATTTTGAGATTAATTCCTGTAGTCTTACAGTCATGTTTTTTCGGTTTATACTTGTCTATTAAATCTCTAACTCGATCTCTTACTTCTACGTCAGAAGTAGCTATGTAACAGGTACTACCAGCTCGGGCCGGTCGCGGGGGGGTGAGGGGCGCGGGGAATCGGGTGAGGGGGGGAGTGCGCCTGACCAATCACCGTCTTGCCTTTCCGTGTGGTATGGAAAGGTCGGTTGGTGATTGGTCAGGCGCACTCCCCCCCTCACCCGATTCCCCCGCGCCCCTCACCACCCCGCGACCGGCCTGAGGCTAAAAGTATTACCGACCGCGCGTGGAAATCGCGCGTCCTCCCGCGTCGGTCGTCGCGCGCTAACTGATTCTCTTAGGAAAATATGAGCGTCGCGCGTTATTGACCGCGCGCGGAGAAGGAGATCGAACGCGTTTGAACGCGTTCGAACTCGTTCAAACTCGTTCAAACTCGTTCAAGGTCGCTCCTCGAGACGTTCAACGAAAATGCGTTCAAGGTCGTTCTTTTTTTTCGCGGGTCTCGATTACCTTTCTTCGTTGTTGTTTTTCCTCGGTTCGAAGGTCGTTTCGCCCCGTATCGCGGATAACGTGATCGCGGCGATTGTGGAGCTAGCGGAGTCGGGGGATCTGAGGAGCGCGGGATCGCGTAGAGATAGGTACGGATTTGGGAAAAAAGAAAAAAGAAAGACAGAGAACACACAGATGAGATATAAATTTTTTTATTTTGAAAAACTAAAATTATACGTACGTCGACGTGCGCTCACATTATTTTGCGCGTATGAATATATGTTTGCAGACACGCGTCGCGACATTATGATCGGAAACAGAGAGCGGTAATTTCACAGTCGACGATGTTGTTAGGATCGAAGAATTCGCTCTTCAGTATCGCATTTTTAGCCGAAGTGCCCGTCTTGATAGCGTTGGCGGCTATCTCCCGATAGCGCGAATACTTCGCGTCGATTTTCTCGGTCGCCGCGCTCAGCGCCGAGAGGATGCGATTGACGCAAAATCGGAGATCGTACAGCGTGAGCACGGTTTTGAGCGACATCGCCACACGAGCCGCGTTGGGTAGCTCAATACGCAGGATCGGCAGGTTGTTGATCATTCCGAATCGCAGCGTCATGTCTCCAATCGTTATCGGTGAGGGGGGGCGGGTTCCGTCGACGGGGGTGGATCGCATACACGATAATACGTCGCGTTTGCGCTCGACCAGTCCTTTCCACATATCGAGCGTCAGAGAGACTTCCCTGCCTTGTTTATCTCCCAGGGCGATATCCACGTACGAAGGCGTGGGTATACTGTACCACGGTGATTTAATCGTGATACCTAAGGCTAAGTATTTGTAGCCTGTCGTCATCAGCAGATAACGCGTCGTTAGGACGCGTATCGCAGGCACCTCAACAGGCATGTCGGTGGGGGGGTGAGAGCTAGAACGCGACTCCCGATGAAGATGATCGTCCGTCAAATCGATCCTTCGTATCTTGCAGTCGTCGTTCATCTCCGAATCCGTTTCGCGAGGGGAAAAACCCTTCGGCGCGGGTCGATCGGTCAGCGTCGAGAACATTTCGCACGCGTTGTAGTATCGTTCGTTTCTGATTTTTTATCCGACGCGTCGTATTCGGCTGACGATGCGATACTGAAGCTTTGGGGGGGACACATCGGTATAAGTAGAAAAGTTCTTACTATATATCGCGCGATGTGTGGTGTGGTGTGGGAATTTGCGCAGTTCTCTACTTCCTTCGGCGGATACGGCGATCGGAAAGCCGAACGCCGCCGCCGCCGTCGTCGTCGTCATCGTACGAATCGCTCGTCGGTGACGTTAAATCGTTGAGGCGTACGATTCGATCGAGGAGATCGCGCAACTGTTGCAACAGTTCGGCCTTAGGGCAGACGATATTCAGCATCCGCAGATCGAATTTACCAGCCGCCGTGACGGCCTTCGTAAATTCGTTGAATTTGTAGAACTGTGTCCGAGTGGTGAAGTACAGATTGCCGTCGACGTATCGGAAGATCGACGTCACACCGGTCGGTATTCCGGGAAACGTCGTTTCGAGAGGTGTAAATCTGACAACTCTCTTCGCACATTCGTCTATCTCGGCTACCGAGTTACCGTTGAACACCACGAAGGAACGTCCTCTGTAGGTGTTTACCACTCCGTTGATTATCGTTTTTTCGGGAAAGCCGAGTTGTTGCAAGGTCTTTGGCCAATCTGGTCTCAGACTAAATTCAGGATATTGAACCCTGTATACCAAATTATTTACGAACACCATGAGATCACCGGACGGGGACTGATAGGCGGCGGCTATGCGTGTGTAATTGTTCTGAAGAAAGCTCATGTGATTCGAAAGGGCTAACGGTCCGTTGTACGTCCTACCGTCCAGATCGATCGACCAAACGTAACGCTTGTACGAGATGTACATTCGATTTTCCAAAATCAATATCACGTTTACGCGATCAATGCTGCACAGGTCCGGCGATGGCTGCGGCGGCTGCGGCGGCGGCGGCGCCGGCGTCTGCGAGGGCTCGTTCGTCAGTTTTTCACCGTACAAACGTTGAATGTCCATAATGTCGAAATTGTCGAGCTTGACCGGATACTGCTTGACGGGCGAGTACGCGAACATCACCGAAGTCGGGCGCTTATTGTGCAACAATCCGAGAGAGTGACCGATCTCGTGCGTCAGCGTGAATTGTAGGGAGAACTTATCCGAGGGATTTTTACTGACGTGAATGTGCCACGGCTCGTCCCCGTCGACGTGCACCTCGGAGACGAACCCCGCTTCGTCCGTCGGGAGAGACGCGTGGGCGAGCACGTTACCGGGACCGTTGAATTTGGCCGAGCAATGTGGTCCGTTTGCCTTGACATTCGTGTTACTGTGACGTAGGCGTCGCCAAGATATTATAATGTCAGGATTCGTTTCGGAGTGTTCGAACGTCAATGCTGAATGCTGCGACCACAGGTCGAACGCGGCCCGCGCCGTGTTTAACTCGTTCTCGGTGGCTACGAAAAAATCCCACGTCAGGTGCGTCTTTGGCCATTTGGATAAACTCGCTCTCGTTCCGTGCTTCAGGATATCTCGAAAACCGCATCGCGGTTTACTCATCATTTGCAGCGTTTCGTTGTTAGGCGTTCCGTCGCCGGGTAAATCATAGTATTTCTGAAAATCTTCGACGGCTTTGCGAAGAACGTCGTTTCGTCTCTGAGCCGGAACCGCGTCCACATCTTCGGTCAGATATCCGTATTTCTGCAGGTAATCGAATGCGAGTGTGTAATTCTCGTCCGTGGGATTGATGCACCTCACGGCGATAAAACACGTGGTTAACGCGATGACGCGTGTGAGCCACATCGTCGAGAGCGAGAGAGAGACGGTGGAACTGCGATGACGGTGCGTTGCGGTTTGAGCGCGATCGCGATGAGCGTTCCGGATGTGAATGTTTACGCAAGGACGCTCGTTAGCGATAGCGCGGATAGGTGGCGGCGGGGTCTTGGGTGGAAAAAATTGCGTCGAAGATTCCGGCGGATGAGTCGGTTTGATAAGATGCATTTTTTCTTCGATGCAAAAATGCTATTCTTATTATATTTTTTACCGCAATATCCTACTTTTGTCGCATTTCCTCGGCGCGGATAGGTGTGGCGGTAGGGGTTTCGGGTGGAAAAAATTGCCCGTCGAAGATTTCAGCGAATGAGTCGATTTGATAAGATACATTTTTTCTCGATGCGAAAATGCTATTCTTATTACATTTTTTACCGCAATATCCTATTTTTGTCGCATTTCCTCGGCGCGGATAGGTGTCGTGGTGGGGGTTTCGGGTGGAAAAACTGCGTCGACGATTCCGGCGGATGAGTCGGTTTGATAAGATGCATTCTTTTCCTCGATGCATTTTGTCTTCGATGTAAAAAATGCTATTCTTAGTATTTTTTTACCACAATATCCTTCTTTTGTCGCATTTTCTCGGTATATAAAGAACTCGAGACTAGACTTGGGTGTAATCTATCCACAGTTTTAACACGAACAGTCTCTTTTAAACGTAGTGAAACAAAGACGATGGAAAAACTAAATGACATAAAAAGTATCGTCGATTTATTGCAAATCCACACCACGTCCCTGGCGAGAGCGGTGGACGAGTATTCCGATTCGTTGCGACAGCTGCAGCTGCGTTTAAGAAATATCACAGAAAAAGTTCCCGCCTTCATACAATTAACTGTTCGCATTGACGAGGACTCCTTAATGCTGGAGCGAACGTAAGTAGATTTATTAAACATAATTACATGACAGTGTTTATATTTATATTTATATTCATGTTTATATTTATATTTATATTTATATTAATTATATTCATATTTTGTGTAGAGCCATCATCGCCTCCCTGATGAAGAAGTCGCGCAACCAAATACGATTGTTCGTTACCAAAGTTCGCGGGATGCATCGCGATGTTGCGCGACTGGCTTCACCGATCGAGGAGCCAGGTGTGGGACCGGCGGGACGGTGCGGTCGCGAGAGAGAGAGAGAGACAATGACGACGACGAGGGGAATCGCGTGGAAAATCGAGAGGATAATAGAGTGATCAACATCGACGACGACGACGTCCCTGAGGGTTGGCCCTCCCAAAAGTAAATAAAAAAGTGTAAAAACAAAAAAATAAATTTTAATAAATTTTAATAAATTTTAATAAATATTTACAAATATATGAAAAAATATGTACAAATATATGAAAAATAATAATATTATAAAGAATAACCTCCACCATAGTTATGTTATTTTTGGTCCGCATTAAAACCGCAACCAATGACCATGTCCTTTTACATTATTCGTTATAACGTTTGTCTTAACAATAATCACTACCAGTCTTAAAGGATTTTAAAATATATATTGTTGCGCCCGTGCGAGTCTGTCCGAGACGCCCGGTATGAAGAGAAGCGAAGCGTCCTTAGCAACGAGAGGATTGATAAAACAACAACTGACGGTTTTGTTCTGGAGCCGCGGGATTATACGAACGTGTGTTCACGCTCTCTGTAACGAGCCTTGTTTTAATAAACGCTAACCGAGTTCCTTTTGTAAAACGGTGTTCCCTTTATTTCCGCGGGTCACGGGAGTGAGTGCGCGTGAGTGCGCGAGCGAGAGAGAGTGCTTCGCGACGAGCGCAACAATATTATATATAAAGTGTCACGTTAAGAATAGCGTCAGTCACACTTAAATAAAATGGATACGAAAGAAATCCGTTTTAACATTGTATATTCCGTTATAAAATAGAAGTGTCCTTTGCCTTTATATAAAAAGGATATGTTTTGCGGTGTACGCTTCTGTTATTGATATCGCGTTTCTTTTACCGCTCCCTACCCCATCCAATCGCACGCTTGGTGTTATCGCTCACTCGCGCTCGTATCCACGCCTCGCGCTGGAGCGTCTCGGCGTTCTCGTTCGTTTCCGTATCGCACTATCGCTCCCACCCGTCTCACGTTCGACGCTATCGTTCCCTCCCGTCTCGCGCTCTCGTTTCTCTCTGTTTATTTCGTTGAAAATATCGCGTTTCCGCGACCGGCCATTTTTACGCACTCGGCATTATCGCGCTCCCGCGACCGACCATTTTTACGTACCGACAGCTTATCTATATATATAAAGGAAGATGTCCTGACTGACTGACTCACTCACTCACTCACTCACTCACTCACTCACTCACTCATCAACGCCCAGCCAAAACCCCTGAACCGAATTTTTACTAAAAGTATATGAAATAGGGGTAGAATTTTCCGGGGAGTGCCACTATGTGTACAGTTTTTCGTTACCGATTTCCTGGAAACCGGTTTTTTTAATTTTTCACATTTTCGGGAAATAATTGACCGAATCTCAAACCCCTGAACCGAATTTTTACCAAAAGTATATGAAATAGGGGTAGAATTTTCCGGGGAGTGCCACTATGTGTATAGTTTTTTGTTATCGATTTTCTGGAAACCGGTTTTTCTAATTTTTCTAATTTTTCGGGAAATAATTGCCCGAATCTCAAAGAATTATAAATTAAACAGGGGTAGAATTTTCCGGGGAGTGCTATAAAGTGTATAATTTTTCGTTACCGATCTTTTTGGAAGCCGGTACCGAAATTTTTTCAATTTTTCGGGAATTAATTGACCGAATCTTAAAGAATTGTATATGAAGTAGGGGTAGAATTTTCCGGGGAGCGCCATGATGTGTATAGTTTTTGTTACTGATCTTTTTGGAAACCGGTTTTTATAATTTTTCCAATTTTTTGGGAAATAATTGATTGAATTTCAAAGAATTATACATGAAGTAGGGGTAGAGGGGGGAGAGAGAGAGAGAGAGAGAGAGAGAGAGAGAGAGAGAGAGAGAGAGAGAGAGAGAGAGAGAGAGAGAGAGAGAGAGAGAGAGAGAGAGAGAGAGAGAGAGAGAGAGAGAGAGAGAGAGAGAGAGAGAGAGAGAGAGAGAGAGAGAGAGAGAGAGAGAGAGAGAGAGAGAGAGAGAGAGAGAGAGAGAGAGAGAGAGAGAGAGAGAGAGAGAGAGAGAGAGAGAGAGAGAGAGAGAGAGAGAGAGAGAGAGAGAGAGAGAGAGAGAGAGAGAGAGAGAGAGAGAGAGAGAGAGAGAGAGAGAGAGAGAGAGAGAGAGAGAGAGGAGAGAGAGAGAGAGAGAGAGAGAGAGAGAGAGAGAGAGAGAGAGAGAGAGAGAGAGGAGAGAGAGAGAGAGAGAGAGAGAGAGAGAGAGAGAGAGAGAGAGAGAGAGAGAGAGAGAGAGAGAGAGAGAGAGAGAGAGAGAGAGGAGAGAGAGAGAGAGAGAGAGGAGAGAGAGAGAGAGAGAGAGAGAGAGAGAGGAGAGAGAGAGAGAGAGAGAGAGAGAGAGAGAGAGAGAGAGGAGAGAGAGAGAGAGGAGAGAGAGAGAGAGAGAGAGAGAGAGAGAGAGAGGAGAGAGAGAGAGAGAGAGAGAGAGAGAGGAAGAGAGAGAGAGAGAAGAGAGAGAGAGAGAGAGAGAGAGAGAGAGAGAGAGAGAGAGAGAGAGAGAAGAGAGAGAGAGAGAGAGAGAGAGAGAGAGAGAGAGGAGAGAGAGAGAGGAGAGAGAGATAGATATATTTATTATGCCAAGCAAAGGCTAAGGCAAAAAGTAAGATAGCAGTTACAATAATATCGCAATTACAATAATATAGCAGTTACAAGATGCAGAGATAATAAGATATAAACAAAAGCGAATATATCGGTCAGAAGTTAGTATGATGTGCATGCTCTCTCTCATAAGGAAACAGCAGCAATCTCAATAATATACCCTGTAAAAAACTAAGAACTAACGCAACTTAACTAATAATAAGTACAGTGAAAAAGAATAGATAAGGAGCAGATATACTAAAGAGAACTAAATAGTGTATATAAAACTAAGAACTA